>NW_026060927.1:0-79000 GCF_929443795.1 Astur gentilis
CGGCTCCTTGTCCCACACGGAAGGTGGCAGCCCTGAAAGCTGTTGCTGCTCTTCACCGTCCCCCTGCAGCCTATTCACAGGCACAACAGGATTTGGACCCGGGCTTGCCCAGAGGAGGAACGTCTCATGGCTCTCGTCCTCGGCAGAGCCTGTTTCCGAGAAGGCACACGTCCGGCTCCTTGTCCCACACGGAAGGTGGCAGCCCTGAAAGCTGTTGCTGGTCTTCACCGTCCCCCTGCAGCCTATTCACAGGCACAACAGGATCTGGGACCCGGGCTTGCCCAGAGGAGGAACATCTCATGGCTCTCGTCCTCGGCAGGGCCTGTTTCCAAAAAGGCACACATCCGGCTCCTTGTCCCACACGGAAGGTGGCAGCCCTGAAAGCTGTTGCTGGTCTTCACCGTCCCCCTGCAGCCTATTCACAGGCACAACAGGATTCAGGACCCGGGCTTGCCCAGAGGAGGAACATCTCATGGCTCTCGTCCTCGGCAGGGCCTGTTTCCGAAAAGGCGCACGTCCGGCTCCTTGTCCCACACGGAATATGGCAGCCCTTAAAGCTGTTGCTGGTCTTCACCGTCCCCCTGCAGCCTATTCACAGGCACAACAGGATTCAGGACCCGGGCTTGCCCAGAGGAGGAACATCTCATGGCTCTCGTCCTCGGCAGAGCCTGTTTCCGAAAAGGTACACGTCCGTCTCCGTGTCCCACACGGAAGGTGGCAGCCCTGAAAGCTGTTGCTGGTCTTCACCGTCCCCCTGCAGCCTATTCACAGGCACAACAGGATCTGGGACCCGGGCTTGCCCAGAGGAGGAACATCTCATGGCTCTCGTCCTCGGCAGAGCCTGTTTCCGAAAAGGTACACGTCCGGCTCCGTGTCCCACACGGAAGGTGGCAGCCCTGAAAGCTGTTGCTGGTCTTCACCGTCCCCCTGCAGCCTATTCACAGGCACAACAGGATCTGGGACCCGGGCTTGCCCAGAGGAGGAACATCTCATGGCTCTCGTCCTCGGCAGGGCCTGTTTCCAGAAAGACACACGTCCGGCTCCTTGTCCCACACGGAAGGTGGCAGCCGTGAAAGCTGTTGTTGGTCTTCACCGTCCCCCTGCAGCCTATGCACAGGCACAACAGGATTTGGACCAGGGTTTCACCAGAGGAGGAACATCTCATGGCTCTCGTCCTCGGCACGGCCTGTATCCAGAAAGTCACACGTCCGGCTCCTTGTCCCACACGGATTGTGGCAGCCCTGAAAGCTGTTGCTGGCCTTCACCTTCCCCCTGCAGCCTATTCAGAGGCACAACAGGATCTGGGACCCGGGCTTGCCCAGAGGAGGAACATCTCATGGCTCTCGTCCTCAGGAGAGCCTGTTTCCGAGAAGGCACACGTCCGGCTCCTTGTCCCACACGTAAGGTGGCAGCCCTGAAAGCTGTTGCTGGTCTTCACCGTCCCCCTGCAGCCTATTCACAGGCACAACAGGATCTGGGACCCGGGCTTGCCCAGAGGAGGAACATCTCATGGCTCTCGTCCTCGGCAGAGCCTGTTTCCGAGAAGGCACACGTCCGGCTCCTTGTCCCACACGGAAGGTGGCAGCCCTGAAAGCTGTTGCTGGTCTTCACCGTCCCCCTGCAGCCTGTTCACAGGCACAACAGGATTCAGGACCCGGGCTTGCCCAGAGGGGGAACATCTCATGGCTCTCGTCCTCGTCAGAGCCTGTTTCCGAAAAGGCACACATCCGGCTCCTTGTCCCACACGGAAGGTGGCAGCCCTGAAAGCTGTTGCTGGTCTTCACCGTCCCCCTGCAGCCTGTTCACAGGCACAACAGGATCTGGGACCCGGGCTTGCCCAGAGGAGGAACATCTCATGGCTCTCGTCCTCGGCAGGGCCTGTTTCCAGAAAGGCACACATCCGGCTCCTTGTCCCACACGGAAGGTGGCAGCCCTGAAAGCTGTTGCTGGTCTTCACCGTCCCCCTGCAGCCTATTCACAGGCACAACAGGATCTGGGACCCGGGCTTGCCCAGAGGAGGAACATCTCATGGCTCTCGTCCTCGGCAGAGCCTGTTTCCGAAAAGGCACACATCCGGCTCCTTGTCCCACACGGAAGGTGGCAGCCCTGAAAGCTGTTGCTGGTCTTCACCGTCCCCCTGCAGCCTATTCACAGGCACAACAGGATCTGGGACCCGGGCTTGCCCAGAGGAGGAACATCTCATGGCTCTCGTCCTCGGCAGGGCCTGTTTCCAGAAAGACACACGTCCGGCTCCTTGTCCCACACGGAAGGTGGCAGCCGTGAAAGCTGTTGTTGGTCTTCACCGTCCCCCTGCAGCCTATGCACAGGCACAACAGGATTTGGACCAGGGTTTCACCAGAGGAGGAACATCTCATGGCTCTCGTCCTCGGCACGGACTTTTTCCAGAAAGGCACACGTCCGGCTCCTTGTCCCACACGGAAGGTGGCAGCCCTGAAAGCTGTTGCTGGCCTTCACCTTCCCCCTGCAGCCTATTCAGAGGCACAACAGGATCTGGGACCCGGGCTTGCCCAGAGGAGGAACATCTCATGGCTCTCGTCCTCAGGAGAGCCTGTTTCCGAGAAGGCACACGTCCGGCTCCTTGTCCCACACGTAAGGTGGCAGCCGTGAAAGCTGTTGCTGGTCTTCACCGTCCCCCTGCAGCCTATTCACAGGCACAACAGGATCTGGGACCCGGGCTTGCCCAGAGGAGGAACATCTCATGGCTCTCGTCCTCGGCAGAGCCTGTTTCCGAGAAGGCACACGTCCGGCTCCTTGTCCCACACGGAAGGTGGCAGCCCTGAAAGCTGTTGCTGGTCTTCACCGTCCCCCTGCAGCCTGTTCACAGGCACAACAGGATTCAGGACCCGGGCTTGCCCAGAGGGGGAACATCTCATGGCTCTCGTCCTCGTCAGAGCCTGTTTCCGAAAAGGCACACATCCGGCTCCTTGTCCCACACGGAAGGTGGCAGCCCTGAAAGCTGTTGCTGGTCTTCACCGTCCCCCTGCAGCCTATTCACAGGCACAACAGGATCTGGGACCCGGGCTTGCCCAGAGGAGGAACATCTCATGGCTCTCGTCCTCGGCAGAGCCTGTTTCCGAAAAGGCACACGTCCGGCTCCTTGTCCCACACGGAAGGTGGCAGCCCTGAAAGCTGTTGCTGGTCTTCACCGTCCCCCTGCAGCCTATTCACAGGCACAACAGGATCTGGGACCCGGGCTTGCCCAGAGGAGGAACATCTCATGGCTCTCGTCCTCGGCAGGGCCTGTTTCCAGAAAGGCACACATCCGGCTCCTTGTCCCACACGGAAGGTGGCAGCCCTGAAAGCTGTTGCTGGTCTTCACCGTCCCCCTGCAGCCTATTCACAGGCACAACAGGATTTGGACCAGGGTTTCACCAGAGGAGGAACATCTCATGGCTCTCGTCCTCGGCAGGGCCTGTTTCCAGAAAGACACACGTCCGGCTCCTTGTCCCACACGGAAGGTGGCAGCCGTGAAAGCTGTTGTTGGTCTTCACCGTCCCCCTGCAGCCTATTCACAGGCACAACAGGATTTGGACCAGGGTTTCACCAGAGGAGGAACATCTCATGGCTCTCGTCCTCGGCAGAGCCTGATTCCGAAAAGGCACACGTCTGGCTCCTTGTCCCACACGGAAGGTGGCAGCCCTGAAAGCTGTTGCTGGTCTTCACCGTCCCCCTGCAGCCTATTCACAGGCACAACAGGATCTGGGACCCGGGCTTGCCCAGAGGAGGAACATCTCATGGCTCTCGTCCTCAGGAGAGCCTGTTTCCGAGAAGGCACACGTCCGGCTCCTTGTCCCACACGTAAGGTGGCAGCCCTGAAAGCTGTTGCTGGTCTTCACCGTCCCCCTGCAGCCTATTCACAGGCACAACAGGATCTGGGACCCGGGCTTGCCCAGAGGAGGAACATCTCATGGCTCTCGTCCTCGGCAGAGCCTGTTTCCGAGAAGGCACACGTCCGGCTCCTTGTCCCACACGGAAGGTGGCAGCCCTGAAAGCTGTTGCTGGTCTTCACCGTCCCCCTGCAGCCTGTTCACAGGCACAACAGGATTCAGGACCCGGGCTTGCCCAGAGGGGGAACATCTCATGGCTCTCGTCCTCGTCAGAGCCTGTTTCCGAAAAGGCACACATCCGGCTCCTTGTCCCACACGGAAGGTGGCAGCCCTGAAAGCTGTTGCTGGTCTTCACCGTCCCCCTGCAGCCTATTCACAGGCACAACAGGATCTGGGACCCGGGCTTGCCCAGAGGAGGAACATCTCATGGCTCTCGTCCTCGGCAGAGCCTGTTTCCGAAAAGGCACACGTCCGGCTCCTTGTCCCACACGGAAGGTGGCAGCCCTGAAAGCTGTTGCTGGTCTTCACCGTCCCCCTGCAGCCTATTCACAGGCACAACAGGATCTGGGACCCGGGCTTGCCCAGAGGAGGAACATCTCATGGCTCTCGTCCTCGGCAGGGCCTGTTTCCAGAAAGGCACACATCCGGCTCCTTGTCCCACACGGAAGGTGGCAGCCCTGAAAGCTGTTGCTGGTCTTCACCGTCCCCCTGCAGCCTATTCACAGGCACAACAGGATCTGGGACACGGGCTTGCCCAGAGGAGGAACATCTCATGGCTCTCGTCCTCGGCAGGGCTGTTTCCGAAAAGGCGCACGTCCGGCTCCTTGTCCCACACGGAATATGGCAGCCCTTAAAGCTGTTGCTGGTCTTCACCGTCCCCCTGCAGCCTATTCACAGGCACAAGAGGATTCAGGACCCGGGCTTGCCCAGAGGAGGAACATCTCATGGCTCTCTTCCTCGTCAGAGCCTGTTTCCGAAAAGGCACACATCCGGCTCCTTGTCCCACACGGAAGGTGGCAGCCCTGAAAGCTGTTGCTGGTCTTCACCGTCCCCCTGCAGCCTATTCACAGGCACAACAGGATTCAGGACCCGGGCTTGCCCAGAGGAGGAACATCTCATGGCTCTCTTCCTCGTCAGAGCCTGTTTCCGAAAAGGCACACATCCGGCTCCTTGTCCCACACGGAAGGTGGCAGCCCTGAAAGCTGTTGCTGGTCTTCACCGTCCCCCTGCAGCCTATTCACAGGCACAACAGGATTCAGGACCCGGGCTTGCCCAGAGGAGGAACATCTCATGGCTCTCGTCCTCGGCAGAGCCTGTTTCCGAAAAGGCACACATCCGGCTCCTTGTCCCACACGGAAGGTGGCAGCCCTGAAAGCTGTTGCTGGTCTTCACCGTCCCCCTGCAGCCTATTCACAGGCACAACAGGATCTGGGACCCGGGCTTGCCCAGAGGAGGAACATCTCATGGCTCTCGTCCTCGGCAGAGCCTGTTTCCGAAAAGGCACACATCCGGCTCCTTGTCCCACACGGAAGGTGGCAGCCCTGAAAGCTGTTGCTGGTCTTCACCGTCCCCCTGCAGCCTATTCACAGGCACAACAGGATCTGGGACCCGGGCTTGCCCAGAGGAGGAACATCTCATGGCTCTCGTCCTCGGCAGGGCCTGTTTCCAGAAAGACACACGTCCGGCTCCTTGTCCCACACGGAAGGTGGCAGCCGTGAAAGCTGTTGTTGGTCTTCACCGTCCCCCTGCAGCCTATGCACAGGCACAACAGGATTTGGACCAGGGTTTCACCAGAGGAGGAACATCTCATGGCTCTCGTCCTCGGCACGGCCTTTTTCCAGAAAGGCACAGGTCCGGCTCCTTGTCCCACACGGAAGGTGGCAGCCCTGAAAGCTGTTGCTGGCCTTCACCTTCCCCCTGCAGCCTATTCAGAGGCACAACAGGATCTGGGACCCGGGCTTGCCCAGAGGAGGAACATCTCATGGCTCTCGTCCTCAGGAGAGCCTGTTTCCGAGAAGGCACACGTCCGGCTCCTTGTCCCACACGTAAGGTGGCAGCCGTGAAAGCTGTTGCTGGTCTTCACCGTCCCCCTGCAGCCTATTCACAGGCACAACAGGATCTGGGACCCGGGCTTGCCCAGAGGAGGAACATCTCATGGCTCTCGTCCTCGGCAGAGCCTGTTTCCGAGAAGGCACACGTCCGGCTCCTTGTCCCACACGGAAGGTGGCAGCCCTGAAAGCTGTTGCTGGTCTTCACCGTCCCCCTGCAGCCTGTTCACAGGCACAACAGGATTCAGGACCCGGGCTTGCCCAGAGGGGGAACATCTCATGGCTCTCGTCCTCGTCAGAGCCTGTTTCCGAAAAGGCACACATCCGGCTCCTTGTCCCACATGGAAGGTGGCAGCCCTGAAAGCTGTTGCTGGTCTTCACCGTCCCCCTGCAGCCTATTCACAGGCACAACAGGATCTGGGACCCGGGCTTGCCCAGAGGAGGAACATCTCATGGCTCTCGTCCTCGGCAGAGCCTGTTTCCGAAAAGGCACACGTCCGGCTCCTTGTCCCACACGGAAGGTGGCAGCCCTGAAAGCTGTTGCTGGTCTTCACCGTCCCCCTGCAGCCTATTCACAGGCACAACAGGATCTGGGACCCGGGCTTGCCCAGAGGAGGAACATCTCATGGCTCTCGTCCTCGGCAGGGCCTGTTTCCAGAAAGGCACACATCCGGCTCCTTGTCCCACACGGAAGGTGGCAGCCCTGAAAGCTGTTGCTGGTCTTCACCGTCCCCCTGCAGCCTATTCACAGGCACAACAGGATTTGGACCAGGGTTTCACCAGAGGAGGAACATCTCATGGCTCTCGTCCTCGGCAGGGCCTGTTTCCAGAAAGACACACGTCCGGCTCATTGTCCCACACGGAAGGTGGCAGCCGTGAAAGCTGTTGTTGGTCTTCACCGTCCCCCTGCAGCCTATTCACAGGCACAACAGGATTTGGACCAGGGTTTCACCAGAGGAGGAACATCTCATGGCTCTCCTCCTCGGCAGAGCCTGATTCCGAAAAGGCACACGTCTGGCTCCTTGTCCCACACGGAAGGTGGCAGCCCTGAAAGCTGTTGCTGGTCTTCACCGTCCCCCTGCAGCCTATTCACAGGCACAACAGGATCTGGGACCCGGGCTTGCCCAGAGGAGGAACATCTCATGGCTCTCGTCCTCGGCAGAGCCTGATTCCGAAAAGGCACACGTCCGGCTCCTTGTCCCACACGGATTGTGGCAGCCCTGAAAGCTGTTGCTGGCCTTCACCTTCCCCCTGCAGCCTATTCAGAGGCACAACAGGATCTGGGACCCGGGCTTGCCCAGAGGAGGAACATCTCATGGCTCTCGTCCTCGGCAGAGCCTGTTTCCGAAAAGGCACACGTCCGGCTCATTGTCCCACACGGAAGGTGGCAGCCCTGAAAGCTGTTGCTGGTCTTCACCGTCCCCCTGCAGCCTATAAACAGGCACAACAGGATCTGGGACCCGGGCTTGCCCAGAGGAGGAACATCTCATGGCTCTCGTCCTCGGCACGGCCTGTTTCCGAGAAGGCACACGTCCGGCTCCTTGTCCCACACGGAAGGTGGCAGCCCTGAAAGCTGTTGCTGGTCTTCACCGTCCCCCTGCAGCCTATGCACAGGCACAACAGGATCTGGGACCCGGGCTTGCCCAGAGGAGGAACATCTCATGGCTCTCGTCCTCGGCAGGGCTGTTTCCGAAAAGGCGCACGTCCGGCTCCTTGTCCCACACGGAATATGGCAGCCCTTAAAGCTGTTGCTGGTCTTCACCGTCCCCCTGCAGCCTATTCACAGGCACAAGAGGATTCAGGACCCGGGCTTGCCCAGAGGAGGAACATCTCATGGCTCTCTTCCTCGTCAGAGCCTGTTTCCGAAAAGGCACACATCCGGCTCCTTGTCCCACACGGAAGGTGGCAGCCCTGAAAGCTGTTGCTGGTCTTCACCGTCCCCCTGCAGCCTATTCACAGGCACAACAGGATTCAGGACCCGGGCTTGCCCAGAGGAGGAACATCTCATGGCTCTCGTCCTCGGCAGAGCCTGTTTCCGAAAAGGCACACATCCGGCTCCTTGTCCCACACGGAAGGTGGCAGCCCTGAAAGCTGTTGCTGGTCTTCACCGTCCCCCTGCAGCCTATTCACAGGCACAACAGGATCTGGGACCCGGGCTTGCCCAGAGGAGGAACATCTCATGGCTCTCGTCCTCGGCAGAGCCTGTTTCCGAGAAGGCACACGTCCGGCTCCTTGTCCCACACGGAAGGTGGCAGCCCTGAAAGCTGTTGCTGGTCTTCACCGTCCCCCTGCAGCCTATTCACAGGCACAACAGGATCTGGGACCCGGGCTTGCCCAGAGGAGGAACATCTCATGGCTCTCGTCCTCGGCAGAGCCTGATTCCGAAAAGGCACACATCCGGCTCCTTGTCCCACACGGAAGGTGGCAGCCCTGAAAGCTGTTGCTAGTCTTCACCGTCCCCCTGCAGCCTATTCACAGGCACAACAGGATCTGGGACCCGGGCTTGCCCAGAGGAGGAACATCTCATGGCTCTCGTCCTCGGCAGGGCCTGTTTCCAGAAAGACACACGTCCGGCTCCTTGTCCCACACGGAAGGTGGCAGCCGTGAAAGCTGTTGTTGGTCTTCACCGTCCCCCTGCAGCCTATGCACAGGCACAACAGGATTTGGACCAGGGTTTCACCAGAGGAGGAACATCTCATGGCTCTCGTCCTCGGCACGGCCTTTTTCCAGAAAGGCACACGTCCGGCTCCTTGTCCCACACGGAAGGTGGCAGCCCTGAAAGCTGTTGCTGGCCTTCACCTTCCCCCTGCAGCCTATTCAAAGGCACAACAGGATCTGGGACTCGGGCTTGCCCAGAGGAGGAACATCTCATGGCTCTCGTCCTCGGCAGAGCCTGTTTCCGATAAGGCACACGTCCGGCTCCTTGTCCCACATGGAAGGTGGCAGCCTGAAAGCTGTTGCTGGTCTTCACCGTCCCCCTGCAGCCTATTCACAGGCACAACAGGATCTGGGACCCGGGCTTGCCCAGAGGAGGAACATCTCATGGCTCTCGTCCTCGGCAGAGCCTGTTTCCGAGAAGGCACACGTCCGGCTCCTTGTCCCACACGGAAGGTGGCAGCCCTGAAAGCTGTTGCTGGTCTTTACCGTCCCCCTGCAGCCTATTCACAGGCACAACAGGATCTGGGACCCGGGCTTGCCCAGAGGAGGAACATCTCATGGCTCTCGTCCTCGGCAGAGCCTGTTTCCGAAAAGGCGCACGTCCGGCTCCTTGTCCCACACGGAATATGGCAGCCCTTAAAGCTGTTGCTGGTCTTCACCGTCCCCCTGCAGCCTATTCACAGGCACAACAGGATTCAGGACCCGGGCTTGCCCAGAGGAGGAACATCTCATGGCTCTCGTCCTCGGCAGAGCCTGTTTCCGAAAAGGCACACATCCGGCTCCATGTCCCACACGGAAGGTGGCAGCCCTGAAAGCTGTTGCTGGTCTTCACCGTCCCCCTGCAGCCTATTCACAGGCACAACAGGATTCAGGACCCGGGCTTGCCCAGAGGAGGAACATCTCATGGCTCTCTTCCTCGTCAGAGCCTGTTTCCGAAAAGGCACACATCCGGCTCCTTGTCCCACACGGAAGGTGGCAGCCCTGAAAGCTGTTGCTGGTCTTCACCGTCCCCCTGCAGCCTATTCACAGGCACAACAGGATCTGGGACCCGGGCTTGCCCAGAGGAGGAACATCTCATGGCTCTCGTCCTCGGCAGAGCCTGTTTCCGAAAAGGCACACGTCCGGCTCCTTGTCCCACACGGAAGGTGGCAGCCGTGAAAGCTGTTGCTGCTCTTCACCGTCCCCCTGCAGCCTATTAACAGGCACAACAGGATCTGGGACCCGGGCTTGCCCAGAGGAGGAACATCTCATGGCTCTCGTCCTCGGCAGAGCCTGTTTCCGAAAAGGCACACGTCCGGCTCCTTGTCCCACACGGAAGGTGGCAGCCCTGAAAGCTGTTGCTGGTCTTCACCGTCCCCCTGCAGCCTATTCACAGGCACAACAGGATCTGGGACCCGGGCTTGCCCAGAGGAGGAACATCTCATGGCTCTCGTCCTCGGCAGGGCCTGTTTCCAGAAAGACACACGTCCGGCTCCTTGTCCCACACGGAAGGTGGCAGCCCTGAAAGCTGTTGCTGCTCTTCACCGTCCCCCTGCAGCCTATTCACAGGCACAACAGGATTTGGACCCGGGCTTGCCCAGAGGAGGAACATCTCATGGCTCTCGTCCTCGGCAGGGCCTGTTTCCAAAAAGGCACACGTCCGGCTCCTTGTCCCACACGGAAGGTGGCAGCCCTGAAAGCTGTTGCTGGTCTTCAACGTCCCCCTGCAGCCTGTTCACAGGCACAACAGGATTCAGGACCCGGGCTTGCCCAGAGGAGGAACATCTCATGGCTCTCGTCCTCGGCAGAGCCTGTTTCCGAAAAGGCACACATCCGGCTCCTTGTCCCACACGGAAGGTGGCAGCCCTGAAAGCTGTTGCTGGTCTTCACCGTCCCCCTGCAGCCTATTCACAGGCACAACAGGATTTGGACCCGGGCTTGCCCAGAGGAGGAACATCTCATGGCTCTCGTCCTCGGCAGAGCCTGATTCCGAAAAGGCACACGTCCGGCTCCTTGTCCCACACGGAAGGTGGCAGCCCTGAAAGCTGTTGCTGCTCTTCACCGTCCCCCTGCAGCCTATTCACAGGCACAACAGGATCTGGGACCCGGGCTTGCCCAGAGGAGGAACATCTCATGGCTCTCGTCCTCGGCACGGCCTGTTTCCAGAAAGGCACAAGTCCAGCTCCTGGTCCCACACGGAAGGTGGCAGCCCTGAAAGCCGTTGCTGGTCTTCACCGTCCCCCTGCAGCCTATTCACAGGCACAACAGGATCTGGGACCCGGGCTTGCCCAGAGGAGGAACATCTCATGGCTCTCGTCCTCGGCACGGCCTGTTTCCAAAAAGGCACACATCCGGCTCCTTGTCCCACACGGAAGGTGGCAGCCATGAAAGCTGTTGCTGGTCTTCACCGTCCCCCTGCAGCCTATTCACAGGCACAACAGGATCTGGGACCCGGGCTTGCCCAGAGGAGGAACATCTCATGGCTCTCGTCCTCGGCAGGGCCTGTTTCCAGAAAGACACACGTCCGGCTCCTTGTCCCACACGGAAGGTGGCAGCCCTGAAAGCTGTTGCTGCTCTTCACCGTCCCCCTGCAGCCTATTCACAGGCACAACAGGATCTGGGACCCGGGCTTGCCCAGAGGAGGAACATCTCATGGCTCTCGTCCTCGGCACGGCCTGTTTCCAAAAAGGCACACATCCGGCTCCTTGTCCCACACGGAAGGTGGCAGCCCTGAAAGCTGTTGCTGGTCTTCACCGTCCCCCTGCAGCCTATTCACAGGCACAACATGATCTGGGACCCGGGCTTGCCCAGAGGAGGAACATCTCATGGCTCTCGTCCTCGGCAGGGCCTGTTTCCGAAAAGGCGCACGTCCGGCTCCTTGTCCCACACGGAATATGGCAGCCCTGAAAGCTGTTGCTGGTCTTCACCGTCCCCCTGCAGCCTATTCACAGGCACAACAGGATTCAGGACCCGGGCTTGCCCAGAGGAGGAACATCTCATGGCTCTCTTCCTCGTCAGAGCCTATTTCGAAAAGGCACACGTCCGGCTCCTTGTCCCACACGGAAGGTGGCAGCCCTGAAAGCTGTTGCTGGTCTTCACCGTCCCCCTGCAGCCTATTCACAGGCACAACAGGATCTGGGACCCGGGCTTGCCCAGAGGAGGAACATCTCATGGCTCTCGTCCTCGGCAGAGCCTGTTTCCGAAAAGGCACACGTCCGGCTCCTTGTCCCACACGGAAGGTGGCAGCCCTGAAAGCTGTTGCTGGTCTTCACCGTCCCCCTGCAGCCTATTCACAGGCACAAGAGGATCTGGGACCCGGGCTTGGCCAGAGGAGGAACATCTCATGGCTCTCGTCCTCGGCAGGGCCTGTTTCCAGAAAGGCACACATCCGTCTCCTTGTCCCACACGGAAGGTGGCAGCCGTGAAAGCTGTTGTTGGTCTTCACCGTCCCCCTGCAGCCTATTCACAGGCACAACAGGATTTGGACCAGGGTTTCACCAGAGGAGGAACATCTCATGGCTCTCGTCCTCGGCACGGCCTTTTTCCAGAAAGGCACACGTCCGGCTCCTTGTCCCACACGGAAGGTGGCAGCCCTGAAAGCAGTTGCTGGCCTTCACCTTCCCCCTGCAGCCTATTCAGAGGCACAACAGGATCTGGGACCCGGGCTTACCCAGAGGAGGAACATCTCATGGCTCTCGTCCTCAGCAGAGCCTGTTTCGAGAAGGCACACGTCCGGCTCCTTGTCCCACACGGAAGGTGGCAGCCGTGAAAGCTGTTGCTGGTCTTCACCGTCCCCCTGCAGCCTATTCACAGGCACAACAGGATCTGGGACCCGGGCTTGCCCAGAGGAGGAACATCTCATGGCTCTCGTCCTCGGCAGAGCCTGTTTCCGAGAAGGCACACGTCCGGCTCCTTGTCCCACACGGAAGGTGGCAGCCCTGAAAGCTGTTGCTGGTCTTCACCGTCCCCCTGCAGCCTATTCACAGGCACAACCGGATCTGGGACCTGGGCTTGCCCAGCGGAGGAAAATCTCTTGGCTCTCGTCCTCGGCAGGGCCTGTTTCCAAAATGGCACACGACCGGCTCCTTGTCCCACACGGAAGGTGGCAGCCCTGAAAGCTGTTGCTGGTCTTCACCGTCCCCCTGCAGCCTATTCACAGGCACAACAGGATTCAGGACCCGGGCTTGCCCAGAGGAGGAACATCTCATGGCTCTCTTCCTCGTCAGAGCCTGTTTCCGAAAAGGCACACATCCGGCTCCTTGTCCCACACGGAAGGTGGCAGCCCTGAAAGCTGTTGCTGGTCTTCACCGTCCCCCTGCAGCCTATTCACAGGCACAACAGGATCTGGGACCCGGGCTTGCCCAGAGGAGGAACATCTCATGGCTCTCGTCCTCGGCAGAGCCTGTTTCCGAAAAGGCACACGTCCGGCTCCTTGTCCCACACGGAAGGTGGCAGCCCTGAAAGCTGTTGCTGGTCTTCACCGTCCCCCTGCAGCCTATTCACAGGCACAAGAGGATCTGGGACCCGGGCTTGGCCAGAGGAGGAACATCTCATGGCTCTCGTCCTCGGCAGGGCCTGTTTCCAGAAAGGCACACATCCGTCTCCTTGTCCCACACGGAAGGTGGCAGCCGTGAAAGCTGTTGTTGGTCTTCACCGTCCCCCTGCAGCCTATTCACAGGCACAACAGGATTTGGACCAGGGTTTCACCAGAGGAGGAACATCTCATGGCTCTCGTCCTCGGCACGGCCTTTTTCCAGAAAGGCACACGTCCGGCTACTTGTCCCACACGGAAGGTGGCAGCCCTGAAAGCAGTTGCTGGCCTTCACCTTCCCCCTGCAGCCTATTCAGAGGCACAACAGGATCTGGGACCCGGGCTTACCCAGAGGAGGAACATCTCATGGCTCTCGTCCTCAGCAGAGCCTGTTTCGAGAAGGCACACGTCCGGCTCCTTGTCCCACACGGAAGGTGGCAGCCGTGAAAGCTGTTGCTGGTCTTCACCGTCCCCCTGCAGCCTATTCACAGGCACAACAGGATCTGGGACCCGGGCTTGCCCAGAGGAGGAACATCTCATGGCTCTCGTCCTCGGCAGAGCCTGTTTCCGAGAAGGCACACGTCCGGCTCCTTGTCCCACACGGAAGGTGGCAGCCCTGAAAGCTGTTGCTGGTCTTCACCGTCCCCCTGCAGCCTATTCACAGGCACAACCGGATCTGGGACCTGGGCTTGCCCAGAGGAGGAACATCTCATGGCTCTCGTCCTCGGCAGGGCCTGTTTCCAAAAAGGCACACGACCGGCTCCTTGTCCCACACGGAAGGTGGCAGCCCTGAAAGCTGTTGCTGGTCTTCACCGTCCCCCTGCAGCCTATTCACAGGCACAACAGGATTCAGGACCCGGGCTTGCCCAGAGGAGGAACATCTCATGGCTCTCTTCCTCGTCAGAGCCTGTTTCCGAAAAGGCACACATCCGGCTCCTTGTCCCACACGGAAGGTGGCAGCCCTGAAAGCTGTTGCTGGTCTTCACCGTCCCCCTGCAGCCTATTCACAGGCACAACAGGATCTGGGACCCGGGCTTGCCCAGAGGAGGAACATCTCATGGCTCTCGTCCTCGGCAGAGCCTGTTTCCGAAAAGGCACACATCCGGCTCCTTGTCCCACACGGAAGGTGGCAGCCCTGAAAGCTGTTGCTGGTCTTCACCGTCCCCCTGCAGCCTATTCACAGGCACAACAGGATCTGGGACCCGGGCTTGCCCAGAGGAGGAACATCTCATGGCTCTCACCAGTGGCATGGCCTGTTTCCGAAAAGGCACACGTCCGGCTCCTTGTCCCACACGGAAGGTGGCAGCCGTGAAAGCTGTTGCTGCTCTTCACCGTCCCCCTGCAGCCTATTAACAGGCACAACAGGATCTGGGACCCGGGCTTGCCCAGAGGAGGAACATCTCATGGCTCTCGTCCTCGGCAGAGCCTGTTTCCGAAAAGGCACACGTCCGGCTCCTTGTCCCACACGGAAGGTGGCAGCCCTGAAAGCTGTTGCTGGTCTTCACCGTCCCCCTGCAGCCTATTCACAGGCACAACAGGATCTGGGACCCGGGCTTGCCCAGAGGAGGAACATCTCATGGCTCTCGTCCTCGGCAGGGCCTGTTTCCAAAAAGGCACACATCCGGCTCCTTGTCCCACACGGAAGGTGGCAGCCCTGAAAGCTGTTGCTGGTCTTCACCGTCCCCCTGCAGCCTATTCACAGGCACAACAGGATCTGGGACCCGGGCTTGCCCAGAGGAGGAACATCTCATGGCTCTCGTCCTCGTCACGGACTGTTTCCAAAAAGGCACACATCCGGCTCCTTGTCCCACACGGAAGGTGGCAGCCCTGAAAGCTGTTGCTGGTCTTCACCGTCCCCCTGCAGCCTATTCACAGGCACAACAGGATCTGGGACCCGGGCTTGCCCAGAGGAGGAACATCTCATGGCTCTCGTCCTCGGCAGGGCCTGTTTCCGAAAAGTCGCACGTCCGGCTCCTTGTCCCACACGGAATATGGCAGCCCTTAAAGCTCTTGCTGGTCTTCACCGTCCCCCTGCAGCCTATTCACAGGCACAACAGGATCTGGGACCCGGGCTTGGCCAGAGGAGGAACATCTCATGGCTCTCGTCCTCGGCAGGGCCTGTTTCCAGAAAGGCACACATCCGGCTCCTTGTCCCACACGGAAGGTGGCAGCCGTGAAAGCTGTTGTTGGTCTTCACCGTCCCCCTGCAGCCTATTCACAGGCACAACAGGATTTGGACCAGGGTTTCACCAGAGGAGGAACATCTCATGGCTCTCGTCCTCGGCACGGCCTTTTTCCAGAAAGGCACACGTCCGGCTCCTTGTCCCACACGGAAGGTGGCAGCCCTGAAAGCAGTTGCTGGCCTTCACCTTCCCCCTGCAGCCTATTCAGAGGCACAACAGGATCTGGGACCCGGGCTTGCCCAGAGGAGGAACATCTCATGGCTCTCGTCCTCAGCAGAGCCTGTTTCGAGAAGGCACACGTCCGGCTCCTTGTCCCACACGGAAGGTGGCAGCCGTGAAAGCTGTTGCTGGTCTTCACCGTCCCCCTGCAGCCTATTCACAGGCACAACAGGATCTGGGACCCGGGCTTGCCCAGAGGAGGAACATCTCATGGCTCTCGTCCTCGGCAGAGCCTGTTTCCGAGAAGGCACACGTCCGGCTCCTTGTCCCACACGGAAGGTGGCAGCCCTGAAAGCTGTTGCTGGTCTTCACCGTCCCCCTGCAGCCTATTCACAGGCACAACAGGATCTGGGACCCGGGCTTGCCCAGAGGAGGAACATCTCATGGCTCTCGTCCTCGGCAGAGCCTGTTTCCAAAAAGGCACACGACCGGCTCCTTGTCCCACACGGAAGGTGGCAGCCCTGAAAGCTGTTGCTGGTCTTCACCGTCCCCCTGCAGCCTATTCACAGGCACAAGAGGATCTGGGACCCGGGCTTGGCCAGAGGAGGAACATCTCATGGCTCTCGTCCTCGGCAGGGCCTGTTTCCAGAAAGGCACACGTCCGGCTCCTTGTCCCACACGGAAGGTGGCAGCCCTGAAAGCTGTTGCTGGTCTTCACCGTCCCCCTGCAGCCTATTCACAGGCACAACAGGATCTGGGACCCGGGCTTGCCCAGAGGAGGAACATCTCATGGCTCTCGTCCTCGGCAGAGCCTGTTTCCGAAAAGGCACACATCCGGCTCCTTGTCCCACACGGAAGGTGGCAGCCCTGAAAGCTGTTGCTGGTCTTCACCGTCCCCCTGCAGCCTATTCACAGGCACAACAGGATCTGGGACCCGGGCTTGCCCAGAGGAGGAACATCTCATGGCTCTCGTCCTCGGCAGAGCCTGTTTCCGAAAAGGCACACGTCCGGCTCCTTGTCCCACACGGAAGGTGGCAGCCCTGAAAGCTGTTGCTGGTCTTCACCGTCCCCCTGCAGCCTATTCACAGGCACAACAGGATCTGGGACCCGGGCTTGCCCAGAGGAGGAACATCTCATGGCTCTCTTCCTCGCAGAGCCTGTTTCCGAGAAGGCACAAGTCTGGCTCCTTGTCCCACACGGAAGGTGGCAGCCATGAAAGCTGTTGCTGGTCTTCACCGTCCCCCTGCAGCCTATTCACAGGCACAACAGGATCTGGGACCCGGGCTTGCCCAGAGGAGGAACATCTCATGGCTCTCGTCCTCGGCAGAGCCTGTTTCCGAGAAGGCACACGTCTGGCTCCTTGTCCCACACGGAAGGTGGCAGCCCTGAAAGCTGTTGCTGGTCTTCACCGTCCCCCGCAGCCTATTCACAGGCACAACAGGATTTGGACCAGGGTTTCACCAGAGGAGGAACATCTCATGGCTCTCGTCCTCGGCAGAGCCTGATTCCGAAAAGGCACACGTCTGGCTCCTTGTCCCACACGGAAGGTGGCAGCCCTGAAAGCTGTTGCTGGTCTTCACCGTCCCCCTGCAGCCTATTCACAGGCACAACAGGATCTGGGACCCGGGCTTGCCCAGAGGAGGAACATCTCATGGCTCTCGTCCTCGGCACGGCCTTTTTCCAGAAAGGCACACGTCCGGCTCCTTGTCCCACACGGATTGTGGCAGCCCTGAAAGCTGTTGCTGGCCTTCACCTTCCCCCTGCAGCCTATTCAGAGGCACAACAGGATCTGGGACCCGGGCTTGCCCAGAGGAGGAACATCTCATGGCTCTCGTCCTCGGCAGTGCTGTTTCCGAAAAGGCGCACGTCCGGCTGCTTGTCCCACACGGAATATGGCAGCCCTTAAAGCTGTTGCTGGTCTTCACCGTCCCCCTGCAGCCTATTCACAGGCACAACAGGATTCAGGACCCGGGCTTGCCCAGAGGAGGAACATCTCATGGCTCTCGTCCTCGTCAGAGCCTGTTTCCGAAAAGGCACACATCCGGCTCCTTGTCCCACACGGAAGGTGGCAGCCCTGAAAGCTGTTGCTGGTCTTCACCGTCCCCCTGCAGCCTATTCACAGGCACAAGAGGATCTGGGACCCGGGCTTGGCCAGAGGAGGAACATCTCATGGCTCTCGTCCTCGGCAGAGCCTGTTTCCGAAAAGGCACACGTCCGGCTCCTTGTCCCACACGGAAGGTGGCAGCCCTGAAAGCTGTTGCTGCTCTTCACCGTCCCCCTGCAGCCTATTCACAGGCACAACAGGATCTGGGACCCGGGCTTGCCCAGAGGAGGAACATCTCATGGCTCTCGTCCTCGGCAGGGCCTGTTTGCAGAAAGACACACGTCCGGCTCCTTGTCCCACACGGAAGGTGGCAGCCGTGAAAGCTGTTGTTGGTCTTCACCGTCCCCCTGCAGCCTATTCACAGGCACAACAGAATTTGGACCAGGGTTTCACCAGAGGAGCAACATCTCATGGCTCTCGTCCTCGGCACGGCCTTTTTCAAGAAAGGCACACGTCCGGCTCCTTGTCCCACACGGATTGTGGCAGCCCTGAAAGCTGTTGCTGGCCTTCACCTTCCCCCTGCAGCCTATTCAGAGGCACAACAGGATCTGGGACCCGGGCTTGCCCAGAGGAGGAACATCTCATGGCTCTCGTCCTCAGCAGAGCCTGTTTCCGAGAAGGCACACGTCCGGCTCCTTGTCCCACATGGAAGGTGGCAGCCGTGAAAGCTGTTGCTGGTCTTCACCGTCCCCCTGCAGCCTATTCACAGGCACAACAGGATCTGGGACCCGGGCTTGCCCAGAGGAGGAACATCTCATGGCTCTCGTCCTCGGCAGATACTGTTTCCGAGAAGGCACACGTCCGGCTCCTTGTCCCACACGGAAGGTGGCAGCCCTGAAAGCTGTTGCTGGTCTTCACCGTCCCCCTGCAGCCTATTCACAGGCACAACAGGATCTGGGACCCGGGCTTGCCCAGAGGAGGAACATCTCATGGCTCTCGTCCTCGGCACGGCCTTTTTCCAGAAAGGCACACGTCCGGCTCCTTGTCCCACACGGAAGGTGGCAGCCCTGAAAGCTGTTGCTGGTCTTCACCGTCCCCCTGCAGCCTATTCACAGGCACAACAGGATTCAGGACCCGGGCTTGCCCAGAGGAGGAACATCTCATGGCTCTCTTCCTCGTCAGAGCCTGTTTCCGAAAAGGCACACATCCGGCTCCTTGTCCCACACGGAAGGTGGCAGCCCTGAAAGCTGTTGCTGGTCTTCACCGTCCCCCTGCAGCCTATTCACAGGCACAACAGGATCTGGGACCCGGGCTTGCCCAGAGGAGGAACATCTCATGGCTCTCGTCCTCGGCAGAGCCTGTTTCCGAAAAGGCACACATCCGGCTCCTTGTCCCACACGGAAGGTGGCAGCCCTGAAAGCTGTTGCTGGTCTTCACCGTCCCCCTGCAGCCTATTCACAGGCACAACAGGATTTGGACCAGGGTTTCACCAGAGGAGGAACATCTCATGGCTCTCGTCCTCGGCAGAGCCTGATTCCGAAAAGGCACACGTCTGGCTCCTTGTCCCACACGGAAGGTGGCAGCCCTGAAAGCTGTTGCTGGTCTTCACCGTCCCCCTGCAGCCTATTCACAGGCACAACAGGATCTGGGACCCGGGCTTGCCCAGAGGAGGAACATCTCATGGCTCTCGTCCTCGGCACGGCCTTTTTCCAGAAAGGCACACGTCCGGCTCCTTGTCCCACACGGATTGTGGCAGCCCTGAAAGCTGTTGCTGGCCTTCACCTTCCCCCTGCAGCCTATTCACAGGCACAACAGGATCTGGGACCCGGGCTTGCCCAGAGGAGGAACATCTCATGGCTCTCGTCCTCGGCAGGGCAGTTTCCGAAAAGGCGCACGTCCGGCTCCTTGTCCCACACGGAATATGGCAGCCCTGAAAGCTGTTGCTGGTCTTCACCGTCCCCCTGCAGCCTATTCACAGGCACAACAGGATTCAGGACCCGGGCTTGCCCAGAGGAGGAACATCTCATGGCTCTCGTCCTCGTCAGAGCCTGTTTCCGAAAAGGCACACATCCGGCTCCTTGTCCCACACGGAAGGTGGCAGCCCTGAAAGCTGTTGCTGGTCTTCACCGTCCCCCTGCAGCCTATTCTCAGGCACAACAGTATTCAGGACCCGGGCTTGCCCAGAGGAGGAACATCTCATGGCTCTCTTCCTCGTCAGAGCCTGTTTCCGAAAAGGCACACATCCGGCTCCTTGTCCCACACGGAAGGTGGCAGCCCTGAAAGCTGTTGCTGGTCTTCACCGTCCCCCTGCAGCCTATTCACAGGCACAACAGGATCTGGGACCCGGGCTTGCCCAGAGGAGGAACATCTCATGGCTCTCGTCCTCGGCAGAGCCTGTTTCCGAAAAGTCACACGTCCGGCTCCTTGTCCCACACGGAAGGTGGCAGCCCTGAAAGCTGTTGCTGGTCTTCACCGTCCCCCTGCAGCCTATTCACAGGCACAACAGGATCTGGGACCCGGGCTTGCCCAGAGGAGGAACATCTCATGGCTCTCGTCCTCGGCAGGGCCTGTTTGCAGAAAGACACACGTCCGGCTCCTTGTCCCACACGGAAGGTGGCAGCCCTGAAAGCTGTTGCTGGTCTTCACCGTCCCCCTGCAGCCTATTCACAGGCACAACAGGATTTGGACCAGGGTTTCACCAGGGGAGGAACATCTCATGGCTCTCGTCCTCGGCACGGCCTTTTTCCAGAAAGGCACACGTCCGGCTCCTTGTCCCACACGGATTGTGGCAGCCCTGAAAGCTGTTGCTGGCCTTCACCTTCCCCCTGCAGCCTATTCAGAGGCACAACAGGATCTGGGACCCGGGCTTGCCCAGAGGAGGAACATCTCATGGCTCTTGTCCTCAGCAGAGCCTGTTTCCGAGAAGGCACACGTCCGGCTCCTTGTCCCACACGGAAGGTGGCAGCCGTGAAAGCTGTTGCTGGTCTTCACCGTCCCCCTGCAGCCTATTCACAGGCACAACAGGATCTGGGACCCGGGCTTGCCCAGAGGAGGAACATCTCATGGCTCTCGTCCTCGGCAGAGCCTGATTCCGAAAAGGCACACGTCCGGCTCCTTGTCCCACACGGAAGGTGGCAGCCCTGAAAGCTGTTGCTGGTCTTCACCGTCCCCCTGCAGCCTATTCACAGGCACAACAGGATTCAGGACCCGGGCTTGCCCAGGGGAGGAACATCTCATGGCTCTCGTCCTCGGCAGAGCCTGTTTCCGAGAAGGCACACGTCCGGCTCCTTGTCCCACACGGAAGGTGGCAGCCCTGAAAGCTGTTGCTGGTCTTCACCGTCCCCCTGCAGCCTATTCACAGGCACAACAGGATCTGGGACCTGGGCTTGCCCAGAGGAGGAACATCTCATGGCTCTCGTCCTCGGCAGGGCCTGTTTCCAAAAAGGCACACGACCGGCTCCTTGTCCCACACGGAAGGTGGCAGCCCTGAAAGCTGTTGCTGGTCTTCACCGTCCCCCTGCAGCCTATTCACAGGCACAACAGGATTCAGGACCCGGGCTTGCCCAGAGGAGGAACATCTCATGGCTCTCTTCCTCGTCAGAGCCTCTTTCCGAAAAGGCACACATCCGGCTCCTTGTCCCACACGGAAGGTGGCAGCCCTGAAAGCTGTTGCTGGTCTTCACCGTCCCCCTGCAGCCTATTCACAGGCACAACAGGATCTGGGACCCGGGCTTGCCCAGAGGAGGAACATCTCATGGCTCTCGTCCTCGGCAGAGCCTGTTTCCGAAAAGGCACACATCCGGCTCCTTGTCCCACACGGAAGGTGGCAGCCCTGAAAGCTGTTGCTGGTCTTCACCGTCCCCCTGCAGCCTATTCACAGGTACAACAGGATCTGGGACCCGGGCTTGCTGAGAGGAGGAACATCTCATGGCTCTCGTCCTCGGCAGAGCCTGATTCCGAAAAGGCACACGTCCGGCTCCTTGTCCCACACGGAAGGTGGCAGCCCTGAAAGCTGTTGCTGGTCTTCACCGTCCCCCTGCAGCCTATTCACAGGCACAACAGGATCTGGGACCCGGGCTTGCCCAGAGGAGGAACATCTCATGGCTCTCGTGCTCGGCAGGGCCTGTTTCCAGAAAGACACACGTCCGGCTCCTTGTCCCACACGGAAGGTGGCAGCCCTGAAAGCTGTTGCTGGTCTTCACCGTCCCCCTGCAGCCTATTCACAGGCACAACAGGATCTGGGACCCGGGCTTGCCCAGAGGAGGAACATCTCATGGCTCTCGTCCTCAGCAGAGCCTGTTTCCGAGAAGGCACACGTCCGGCTCCTTGTCCCACACGGAAGGTGGCAGCCCTTAAAGCTGTTGCTGGTCTTCACCGTCCCCCTGCAGCCTATTCACAGGCACAACAGGATCTGGGACCCGGGCTTGCCCAGAGGAGGAACATCTCATGGCTCTCGTCCTCGGCAGAGCCTGTTTCCGAGAAGGCACACGTCTGGCTCCTTGTCCCACACGGAAGGTGGCAGCCCTGAAAGCTGTTGCTGGTCTTCACCGTCCCCCTGCAGCCTATTCACAGGCACAACAGGATCTGGGACCCGGGCTTGCCCAGAGGAGGAACATCTCATGGCTCTCGTCCTCGGCAGGGCCTGTTTCCAGAAAGACACACGTCCGGCTCCTTGTCCCACACGGAAGGTGGCAGCCCTGAAAGCTGTTGCTGCTCTTCACCGTCCCCCTGCAGCCTATTCACAGGCACAACAGGATTTGGACCCGGGCTTGCCCAGAGGAGGAACATCTCATGGCTCTCGTCCTCGGCAGGGCCTGTTTCCAAAAAGGCACACGTCCTGCTCCTTGTCCCACACGGAAGGTGGCAGCCCTGAAAGCTGTTGCTGGTCTTCACCGTCCCCCTGCAGCCTGTTCACAGGCACAACAGGATTCAGGACCCGGGCTTGCCCAGAGGAGGAACATCTCATGGCTCTCGTCCTCGGCAGAGCCTGTTTCCGAAAAGGCACACATCCGGCTCCTTGTCCCACACGGAAGGTGGCAGCCCTGAAAGCTGTTGCTGGTCTTCACCGTCCCCCTGCAGCCTATTCACAGGCACAACAGGATTTGGACCCGGGCTTGCCCAGAGGAGGAACATCTCATGGCTCTCGTCCTCGGCAGACCCTGATTCCGAAAAGGCACACGTCCGGCTCCTTGTCCCACACGGAATGTGGCAGCCCTTAAAGCTGTTGCTGCTCTTCACCGTCCCCCTGCAGCCTGTTCACAGGCACAACAGGATCTGGGACCCGGGCTTGCCCAGAGGAGGAACATCTCATGGCTCTCGTCCTCGGCAGGGCCTGTTTCCGAAAAGGCGCACGTCCGGCTCCTTGTCCCACACGGAATATGGCAGCCCTTAAAGCTCTTGCTGGTCTTCACTGTCCCCCTGCAGCCTATTCACAGGCACAACAGGATTCAGGACCCGGGCTTGCCCAGAGGAGGAACATCTCATGGCTCTCTTCCTCGTCAGAGCCTATTTCCGATAAGGCACACATCCGGCTCCTTGTCCCACACGGAAGGTGGCAGCCCTGAAAGCTGTTGCTGGTCTTCACCGTCCCCCTGCAGCCTATTCACAGGCACAACAGGATCTGGGACCCGGGCTTGCCCAGAGGAGGAACATCTCATGGCTCTCGTCCTCGGCAGAGCCTGATTCCGAAAAGGCACACGTCCGGCTCCTTGTCCCACACGGAAGGTGGCAGCCCTGAAAGCTGTTGCTGGTCTTCACCGTCCCCCTGCAGCCTATTCACAGGCACAAGAGGATCTGGGACCCGGGCTTGGCCAGAGGAGGAACATCTCATGGCTCTCGTCCTCGGCAGGGCCTGTTTCCAGAAAGGCACACATCCGGCTCCTTGTCCCACACGGAAGGTGGCAGCCGTGAAAGCTGTTGTTGGTCTTCACCGTCCCCCTGCAGCCTATTCACAGGCACAACAGGATTTGGACCAGGGTTTCACCAGAGGAGGAACATCTCATGGCTCTCGTCCTCGGCACGGCCTTTTTCCAGAAAGGCACACGTCCGGCTCCTTGTCCCACACGGAAGGTGGCAGCCCTGAAAGCAGTTGCTGGCCTTCACCTTCCCCCTGCAGCCTATTCAGAGGCACAACAGGATCTGGGACCCGGGCTTGCCCAGAGGAGGAACATCTCATGGCTCTCGTCCTCAGCAGAGCCTGTTTCCGAGAAGGCACACGTCCGGCTCCTTGTCCCACACGGAAGGTGGCAGCCGTGAAAGCTGTTGCTGGTCTTCACCGTCCCCCTGCAGCCTATTCACAGGCACAACAGGATCTGGGACCCGGGCTTGCCCAGAGGAGGAACATCTCATGGCTCTCGTCCTCGGCAGAGCCTGTTTCCGATAAGGCACACGTCCGGCTCCTTGTCCCACACGGAAGGTGGCAGCCCTGAAAGCTGTTGCTGGTCTTCACCGTCCCCCTGCAGCCTATTCACAGGCACAACAGGATCTGGGACCTGGGCTTGCCCAGAGGAGGAACATCTCATGGCTCTCGTCCTCGGCAGGGCCTGTTTCCAAAAAGGCACACGACCGGCTCCTTGTCCCACACGGAAGGTGGCAGCCCTGAAAGCTGTTGCTGGTCTTCACCGTCCCCCTGCAGCCTATTCACAGGCACAACAGGATTCAGGACCCGCGCTTGCCCAGAGGAGGAACATCTCATGGCTCTCTTCCTCGTCAGAGCCTGTTTCCGAAAAGGCACACATCCGGCTCCTTGTCCCACACGGAAGGTGGCAGCCCTGAAAGCTGTTGCTGGTCTTCACCGTCCCCCTGCAGCCTATTCACAGGCACAACAGGATCTGGGACCCGCGCTTGCCCAGAGGAGGAACATCTCATGGCTCTCGTCCTCGGCAGAGCCTGTTTCCGAAAAGGCACACGTCCGGCTCCTTGTCCCACACGGAAGGTGGCAGCCCTGAAAGCTGTTGCTGGTCTTCACCGTCCCCCTGCAGCCTATTCACAGGCACAACAGGATCTGGGACCCGGGCTTGCCCAGAGGAGGAACATCTCATGGCTCTCACCAGCGGCATGGCCTGTTTCCGAAAAGGCACACGTCCGGCTCCTTGTCCCACACGGAAGGTGGCAGCCGTGAAAGCTGTTGCTGCTCTTCACCGTCCCCCTGCAGCCTATTAACAGGCACAACAGGATCTGGGACCCGGGCTTGCCCAGAGGAGGAACATCTCATGGCTCTCGTCCTCGGCAGAGCCTGTTTCCGAAAAGGCACACGTCCGGCTCCTTGTCCCACACGGAAGGTGGCAGCCCTGAAAGCTGTTGCTGGTCTTCACCGTCCCCCTGCAGCCTATTCACAGGCACAACAGGATCTGGGACCCGGGCTTGCCCAGAGGAGGAACATCTCATGGCTCTCGTCCTCGGCAGGGCCTGTTTCCAGAAAGACACACGTCCGGCTCCTTGTCCCACACGGAAGGTGGCAGCCCTGAAAGCTGTTGCTGCTCTTCACCGTCCCCCTGCAGCCTATTCACAGGCACAACAGGATTTGGACCCGGGCTAGCCCAGAGGAGGAACATCTCATGGCTCTCGTCCTCGGCAGGGCCTGTTTCCAAAAAGGCACACATCCGGCTCCTTGTCCCACACGGAAGGTGGCAGCCCTGAAAGCTGTTGCTGGTCTTCAACGTCCCCCTGCAGCCTGTTCACAGGCACAACAGGATTCAGGACCCGGGCTTGCCCAGAGGAGGAACATCTCATGGCTCTCGTCCTCGGCAGAGCCTGATTCCGAAAAGGCACACATCCGGCTCCTTGTCCCACACGGAAGGTGGCAGCCCTGAAAGCTGTTGCTGGTCTTCACCGTCCCCCTGCAGCCTATTCACAGGCACAACAGGATCTGGGACCCGGGCTTGCCCAGAGGAGGAACATCTCATGGCTCTCGTCCTCGGCAGAGCCTGATTCCGAAAAGGCACACGTCCGGCTCCTTGTCCCACACGGAAGGTGGCAGCCCTGAAAGCTGTTGCTGGTCTTCACCGTCCCCCTGCAGCCTATTCACAGGCACAACAGGATTCAGGACCCGGGCTTGCCCAGAGGAGGAACATCTCATGGCTCTCTTCCTCGTCAGAGCCTGTTTCCGAAAAGGCACACGTCCGGCTCCTTGTCCCACACGGAAGGTGGCAGCCGTGAAAGCTGTTGCTGCTCTTCACCGTCCCCCTGCAGCCTATTAACAGGCACAACAGGATCTGGGACCCGGGCTTGCCCAGAGGAGGAACATCTCATGGCTCTCGTCCTCGGCAGAGCCTGATTCCGAAAAGGCACACGTCCGGCTCCTTGTCCCACACGGAAGGTGGCAGCCCTGAAAGCTCTTGCTGGTCTTCACCGTCCCCCTGCAGCCTATTCACAGGCACAACAGGATCTGGGACCCGGGCTTGCCCAGAGGAGGAACATCTCATGGCTCTCGTCCTCGGCAGAGCCTGATTCCGAAAAGGCACACGTCCGGCTCCTTGTCCCACACGGAAGGTGGCAGCCCTGAAAGCTGTTGCTGGTCTTCACCGTCCCCCTGCAGCCTATTCACAGGCACAAGAGGATCTGGGACCCGGGCTTGGCCAGAGGAGGAACATCTCATGGCTCTCGTCCTCGGCAGGGCCTGTTTCCAGAAAGGCACACGTCCGGCTCCTTGTCCCACACGGAAGGTGGCAGCCCTGAAAGCTGTTGCTGGTCTTCACCGTCCCCCTGCAGCCTATTCACAGGCACAACAGGATTCAGGACCCGGGCTTGCCCAGAGGAGGAACATCTCATGGCTCTCTTCCTCGTCAGAGCCTGTTTCCGAAAAGGCACACATCCGGCTCCTTGTCCCACACGGAAGGTGGCAGCCCTGAAAGCTGTTGCTGGTCTTCACCGTCCCCCTGCAGCCTATTCACAGGCACAACAGGATCTGGGACCCGCGCTTGCCCAGAGGAGGAACATCTCATGGCTCTCTTCCTCGTCAGAGCCTGTTTCTGAAAAGGCACACATCCGGCTCCTTGTCCCACACGGAAGGTGGCAGCCCTGAAAGCTGTTGCTGGTCTTCACCATCCCCCTGCAGCCTATTCACAGGCACAACAGGATCTGGGACCCGGGCTTGCCCAGAGGAGGAACATCTCATGGCTCTCACCAGCGGCATGGCCTGTTTCCGAAAAGGCACACGTCCGGCTCCTTGTCCCACACGGAAGGTGGCAGCCCTGAAAGCTGTTGCTGGTCTTCAACGTCCCCCTGCAGCCTGTTCACAGGCACAACAGGATTCAGGACCCGGGCTTGCCCAGAGGAGGAACATCTCATGGCTCTCGTCCTCGGCAGAGCCTGTTTCCGAAAAGGCACACGTCCGGCTCCTTGTCCCACACGGAAGGTGGCAGCCCTGAAAGCTGTTGCTGGTCTTCACCGTCCCCCTGCAGCCTATTCACAGGCACAACAGGATCTGGGACCCGGGCTTGCCCAGAGGAGGAACATCTCATGGCTCTTGTCCTCGGCAGGGCCTGTTTCCAAAAAGGCACACATCCGGCTCCTTGTCCCACACGGAAGGTGGCAGCCCTGAAAGCTGTTGCTGGTCTTCACCGTCCCCCTGCAGCCTGTTCACAGTCACAACAGGATTCAGGACCCGGGCTTGCCCAGAGGAGGAACATCTCATGGCTCTCGTCCTCGGCAGAGCCTGTTTCCGAAAAGGCACACATCCGGCTCCTTGTCCCACACGGAAGGTGGCAGCCCTGAAAGCTGTTGCTGGTCTTCACCGTCCCCCTGCAGCCTATTCACAGGCACAACAGGATTTGGACCCGGGCTTGCCCAGAGGAGGAACATCTCATGGCTCTCGTCCTCGGCAGAGCCTGATTCCGAAAAGGCACACGTCCGGCTCCTTGTCCCACACGGAAGGTGGCAGCCCTGAAAGCTGTTGCTGGTCTTCACCGTCCCCCTGCAGCCTATTCACAGGCACAACAGGATTCAGGACCCGGGCTTGCCCAGAGGAGGAACATCTCATGGCTCTCTTCCTCGTCAGAGCCTGTTTCCGAAAAGGCACACGTCCGGCTCCTTGTCCCACACGGAAGGTGGCAGCCGTGAAAGCTGTTGCTGCTCTTCACCGTCCCCCTGCAGCCTATTAACAGGCACAACAGGATCTGGGACCCGGGCTTGCCCAGAGGAGGAACATCTCATGGCTCTCGTCCTCGGCACGGCCTGTTTCCAAAAAGGCACACATCCGGCTCCTTGTCCCACACGGAAGGTGGCAGCCATGAAAGCTGTTGCTGGTCTTCACCGTCCCCCTGCAGCCTATTCACAGGCACAACAGGATCTGGGACCCGGGCTTGCCCAGAGGAGGAACATCTCATGGCTCTCGTCCTCGGCAGGGCCTGTTTCCAGAAAGACACACGTCCGGCTCCTTGTCCCACACGGAAGGTGGCAGCCCTGAAAGCTGTTGCTGGTCTTCACCGTCCCCCTGCAGCCTATTCACAGGCACAACAGGATCTGGGACCCGGGCTTGCCCAGAGGAGGAACATCTCATGGCTCTCACCAGCGGCATGGCCTGTTTCCGAAAAGGCACACGTCCGGCTCCTTGTCCCACACGGAAGGTGGCAGCCGTGAAAGCTGTTGCTGCTCTTCACCGTCCCCCTGCAGCCTATTAACAGGCACAACAGGATCTGGGACCCGGGCTTGCCCAGAGGAGGAACATCTCATGGCTCTCGTCCTCGGCAGAGCCTGTTTCCGAAAAGGCACACGTCCGGCTCCTTGTCCCACACGGAAGGTGGCAGCCCTGAAAGCTGTTGCTGGTCTTCACCGTCCCCCTGCAGCCTATTCACAGGCACAACAGGATCTGGGACCCGGGCTTGCCCAGAGGAGGAACATCTCATGGCTCTCGTCCTCGGCAGGGCCTGTTTCCAGAAAGACACACGTCCGGCTCCTTGTCCCACACGGAAGGTGGCAGCCCTGAAAGCTGTTGCTGCTCTTCACCGTCCCCCTGCAGCCTATTCACAGGCACAACAGGATTTGGACCCGGGCTTGCCCAGAGGAGGAACATCTCATGGCTCTCGTCCTCGGCAGGGCCTGTTTCCAAAAAGGCACACATCCGGCTCCTTGTCCCACACGGAAGGTGGCAGCCCTGAAAGCTGTTGCTGGTCTTCAACGTCCCCCTGCAGCCTGTTCACAGGCACAACAGGATTCAGGACCCGGGCTTGCCCAGAGGAGGAACATCTCATGGCTCTCGTCCTCGGCAGAGCCTGTTTCCGAAAAGGCACACGTCCGGCTCCTTCTCCCACATGGAAGGTGGCAGCCCTGAAAGCTGTTGCTGGTCTTCACCGTCCCCCTGCAGCCTATTCACAGGCACAACAGGATCTGGGACCCGGGCTTGCCCAGAGGAGGAACATCTCATGGCTCTTGTCCTCGGCAGGGCCTGTTTCCAAAAAGGCACACATCCGGCTCCTTGTCCCACACGGAAGGTGGCAGCCCTGAAAGCTGTTGCTGGTCTTCACCGTCCCCCTGCAGCCTGTTCACAGTCACAACAGGATTCAGGACCCGGGCTTGCCCAGAGGAGGAACATCTCATGGCTCTCGTCCTCGGCAGAGCCTGTTTCCGAAAAGGCACACATCCGGCTCCTTGTCCCACACGGAAGGTGGCAGCCCTGAAAGCTGTTGCTGGTCTTCACCGTCCCCCACCAGCCAATTCACAGGCACAACAGGATTTGGACCCGGGCTTGCCCAGAGGAGGAACATCTCATGGCTCTCGTCCTCGGCAGAGCCTGATTCCGAAAAGGCACACGTCCGGCTCCTTGTCCCACACGGAAGGTGGCAGCCCTGAAAGCTGTTGCTGGTCTTCACCGTCCCCCTGCAGCCTATTCACAGGCACAACAGGATCTGGGACCCGGGCTTGCCCAGAGGAGGAACATCTCATGGCTCTCGTCCTCGGCAGGGCCTGTTTCCAGAAAGACACACGTCCGGCTCCTTGTCCCACACGGAAGGTGGCAGCCCTGAAAGCTGTTGCTGGTCTTCACCGTCCCCCTGCAGCCTATTCACAGGCACAACAGGATTTGGACCCGGGCTTGCCCAGAGGAGGAACATCTCATGGCTCTTGTCCTCGGCAGGGCCTGTTTCCAAAAAGGCACACATCCGGCTCCTTGTCCCACACGGAAGGTGGCAGCCCTGAAAGCTGTTGCTGGTCTTCACCATCCCCCTGCAGCCTGTTCACAGTCACAACAGGATTCAGGACCCGGGCTTGCCCAGAGGAGGAACATCTCATGGCTCTCGTCCTCGGCAGAGCCTGTTTCCGAAAAGGCACACATCCGGCTCCTTGTCCCACACGGAAGGTGGCAGCCCTGAAAGCTGTTGCTGGTCTTCACCGTCCCCCTGCAGCCTATTCACAGGCACAACAGGATTCAGGACCCGGGCTTGCCCAGAGGAGGAACATCTCATGGCTCTCGTCCTCGTCAGAGCCTGTTTCCGAAAAAGCACACGTCCGGCTCCTTGTCCCACACGGAAGGTGGCAGCCCTGAAAGCTGTTGCTGGTCTTCACCGTCCCCCTGCAGCCTATTCTCAGGCACAACAGTATTCAGGACCCGGGCTTGCCCAGAGGAGGAACATCTCATGGCTCTCTTCCTCGTCAGAGCCTGTTTCCGAAAAGGCACACATCCGGCTCCTTGTCCCACACGGAAGGTGGCAGCCCTGAAAGCTGTTGCTGCTCTTCACCGTCCCCCTGCAGCCTATTCACAGGCACAACAGGATCTGGGACCCGGGCTTGCCCAGAGGAGGAACATCTCATGGCTCTCGTCCTCGGCAGAGCCTGTTTCCGAAAAGTCACACGTCCGGCTCCTTGTCCCACACGGAAGGTGGCAGCCCTGAAAGCTGTTGCTGGTCTTCACCGTCCCCCTGCAGCCTATTCACAGGCACAACAGGATCTGGGACCCGGGCTTGCCCAGAGGAGGAACATCTCATGGCTCTCTTCCTCGGCAGGGCCTGTTTGCAGAAAGACACACGTCCGGCTCCTTGTCCCACACGGAAGGTGGCAGCCGTGAAAGCTGTTGTTGGTCTACACCGTCCCCCTGCAGCCTATTCACAGGCACAACAGGATTTGGACCAGGGTTTCACCAGAGGAGGAACATCTCATGGCTCTCGTCCTCGGCACGGCCTTTTTCCAGAAAGGCACACGTCCGGCTCCTTGTCCCACACGGATTGTGGCAGCCCTGAAAGCTGTTGCTGGCCTTCACCTTCCCCCTGCAGCCTATTCAGAGGCACAACAGGATCTGGGACCCGGGCTTGCCCAGAGGAGGAACATCTCATGGCTCTTGTCCTCAGCAGAGCCTGTTTCCGAGAAGGCACACGTCCGGCTCCTTGTCCCACACGGAAGGTGGCAGCCGTGAAAGCTGTTGCTGGTCTTCACCGTCCCCCTGCAGCCTATTCACAGGCACAACAGGATCTGGGACCCGGGCTTGCCCAGAGGAGGAACATCTCATGGCTCTCGTCCTCGGCAGAGCCTGATTCCGAAAAGGCACACGTCCGGCTCCTTGTCCCACACGGAAGGTGGCAGCCCTGAAAGCTGTTGCTGGTCTTCACCGTCCCCCTGCAGCCTATTCACAGGCACAACAGGATTCAGGACCCGGGCTTGCCCAGAGGAGGAACATCTCATGGCTCTCGTCCTCGGCAGAGCCTGTTTCTGAGAAGGCACACGTCCGGCTCCTTGTCCCACACGGAAGGTGGCAGCCCTGAAAGCTGTTGCTGGTCTTCACCGTCCCCCTGCAGCCTATTCACAGGCACAACAGGATCTGGGACCTGGGCTTGCCCAGAGGAGGAACATCTCATGGCTCTCGTCCTCGGCAGGGCCTGTTTCCAAAAAGGCACACGACCGGCTCCTTGTCCCACACGGAAGGTGGCAGCCCTGAAAGCTGTTGCTGGTCTTCACCGTCCCCCTGCAGCCTATTCACAGGCACAACAGGATTCAGGACCCGGGCTTGCCCAGAGGAGGAACATCTCATGGCTCTCTTCCTCGTCAGAGCCTGTTTCCGAAAAGGCACACATCCGGCTCCTTGTCCCACACGGAAGGTGGCAGCCCTGAAAGCTGTTGCTGGTCTTCACCGTCCCCCTGCAGCCTATTCACAGGCACAACAGGATCTGGGACCCGGGCTTGCCCAGAGGAGGAACATCTCATGGCTCTCGTCCTCGGCAGAGCCTGTTTCCGAAAAGGCACACATCCGGCTCCTTGTCCCACACGGAAGGTGGCAGCCCTGAAAGCTGTTGCTGGTCTTCACCGTCCCCCTGCAGCCTATTCACAGGCACAACAGGATCTGGGACCCGGGTTTGCCCAGAGGAGGAACATCTCATGGCTCTCACCAGCGGCATGGCCTGTTTCCGAAAAGGCACACGTCCGGCTCCTTGTCCCACACGGAAGGTGGCAGCCCTGAAAGCTGTTGCTGGTCTTCACCGTCCCCCTGCAGCCTATTCACAGGCACAACAGGATCTGGGACCCGGGCTTGCCCAGAGGAGGAACATCTCATGGCTCTCGTGCTCGGCAGGGCCTGTTTCCAGAAAGACACACGTCCGGCTCCTTGTCCCACACGGAAGGTGGCAGCCCTGAAAGCTGTTGCTGGTCTTCACCATCCCCCTGCAGCCTATTCACAGGCACAACAGGATCTGGGACCCGGGCTTGCCCAGAGGAGGAACATCTCATGGCTCTCGTCCTCAGCAGAGCCTGTTTCCGAGAAGGCACACGTCCGGCTCCTTGTCCCACACGGAAGGTGGCAGCCCTGAAAGCTGTTGCTGGTCTTCACCGTCCCCCTGCAGCCTATTCACAGGCACAACAGGATCTGGGACCCGGGCTTGCCCAGAGGAGGAACATCTCATGGCTCTCGTCCTCGGCAGAGCCTGTTTCCGAGAAGGCACACGTCTGGCTCCTTGTCCCACACGGAAGGTGGCAGCCATGAAAGCTGTTGCTGGTCTTCACCGTCCCCCTGCAGCCTATTCACAGGCACAACAGGATCTGGGACCCGGGCTTGCCCAGAGGAGGAACATCTCATGGCTCTCGTCCTCGGCAGGGCCTGTTTCCAGAAAGACACACGTCCGGCTCCTTGTCCCACACGGAAGGTGGCAGCCCTGAAAGCTGTTGCTGCTCTTCACCGTCCCCCTGCAGCCTATTCACAGGCACAACAGGATTTGGACCCGGGCTTGCCCAGAGGAGGAACATCTCATGGCTCTCGTCCTCGGCAGGGCCTGTTTCCAAAAAGGCACACGTCCTGCTCCTTGTCCCACACGGAAGGTGGCAGCCCTGAAAGCTGTTGCTGGTCTTCACCGTCCCCCTGCAGCCTGTTCACAGGCACAACAGGATTCAGGACCCGGGCTTGCCCAGAGGAGGAACATCTCATGGCTCTCGTCCTCGGCAGAGCCTGTTTCCGAAAAGGCACACGTCCGGCTCCTTGTCCCACACGGAAGGTGGCAGCCCTGAAAGCTGTTGCTGGTCTTCACCGTCCCCCTGCAGCCTATTCACAGGCACAACAGGATCTGGGACCCGGGCTTGCCCAGAGGAGGAACATCTCATGGCTCTCGTCCTCGGCACGGCCTGTTTCCAAAAAGGCACACATCCGGCTCCTTGTCCCACACGGAAGGTGGCAGCCCTGAAAGCTGTTGCTGGTCTTCACCGTCCCCCTACAGCCTATTCACAGGCACAACAGGATCTGGGACCCGGGCTTGCCCAGAGGAGGAACATCTCATGGCTCTCACCAGCGGCATGGCCTGTTTCCGAAAAGGCGCACGTCCGGCTCCTTGTCCCACACGGAATATGGCAGCCCTTAAAGCTCTTGCTGGTCTTCACCGTCCCCCTGCAGCCTATTCACAGGCACAACAGGATTCAGGACCCGGGCTTGCCCAGAGGAGGAACATCTCATGGCTCTCTTCCTCGTCAGAGCCTATTTCCGAAAAGGCACACATCCGGCTCCTTGTCCCACACGGAAGGTGGCAGCCCTGAAAGCTGTTGCTGGTCTTCAACGTCCCCCTGCAGCCTATTCACAGGCACAACAGGATCTGGGACCCGGGCTTGCCCAGAGGAGGAACATCTCATGGCTCTCGTCCTCGGCAGAGCCTGTTTCCGAAAAGGCACACGTCCGGCTCCTTGTCCCACACGGAAGGTGGCAGCCCTGAAAGCTGTTGCTGGTCTTCACCGTCCCCCTGCAGCCTATTCACAGGCACAAGAGGATCTGGGACCCGGGCTTGGCCAGAGGAGGAACATCTCATGGCTCTCGTCCTCGGCAGGGCCTGTTTCCAGAAAGGCACACATCCGGCTCCTTGTCCCACACGGAAGGTGGCAGCCGTGAAAGCTGTTGTTGGTCTTCACCGTCCCCCTGCAGCCTATTCACAGGCACAACAGGATTTGGACCAGGGTTTCACCAGAGGAGGAACATCTCATGGCTCTCGTCCTCGGCACGGCCTTTTTCCAGAAAGGCACACGTCCGGCTCCTTGTCCCACACGGAAGGTGGCAGCCCTGAAAGCAGTTGCTGGCCTTCACCTTCCCCCTGCAGCCTATTCAGAGGCACAACAGGATCTGGGACCCGGGCTTGCCCAGAGGAGGACCATCTCATGGCTCTCGTCCTCAGCAGAGCCTGTTTCCGAGAAGGCACACGTCCGGCTCCTTGTCCCACACGGAAGGTGGCAGCCGTGAAAGCTGTTGCTGGTCTTCACCGTCCCCCTGCAGCCTATTCACAGGCACAACAGGATCTGGGACCCGGGCTTGCCCAGAGGAGGAACATCTCATGGCTCTCGTCCTCGGCAGAGCCTGTTTCCGAGAAGGCACACGTCCGGCTCCTTGTCCCACACGGAAGGTGGCAGCCCTGAAAGCTGTTGCTGGTCTTCACCGTCCCCCTGCAGCCTATTCACAGGCACAACAGGATCTGGGACCTGGGCTTGCCCAGAGGAGGAACATCTCATGGCTCTCGTCCTCGGCAGGGCCTGTTTCCAAAAAGGCACACGACCGGCTCCTTGTCCCACACGGAAGGTGGCAGCCCTGAAAGCTGTTGCTGGTCTTCAACGTCCCCCTGCAGCCTATTCACAGGCACAACAGGATTCAGGACCCGGGCTTGCCCAGAGGAGGAACATCTCATGGCTCTCTTCCTCGTCAGAGCCTGTTTCCGAAAAGGCACACATCCGGCTCCTTGTCCCACACGGAAGGTGGCAGCCCTGAAAGCTGTTGCTGGTCTTCACCGTCCCCCTGCAGCCTATTCACAGGCACAACAGGATCTGGGACCCGCGCTTGCCCAGAGGAGGAACATCTCATGGCTCTCGTCCTCGGCAGAGCCTGTTTCCGAAAAGGCACACATCCGGCTCCTTGTCCCACACGGAAGGTGGCAGCCCTGAAAGCTGTTGCTGGTCTTCACCGTCCCCCTGCAGCCTATTCACAGGCACAACAGGATCTGGGACCCGGGCTTGCCCAGAGGAGGAACATCTCATGGCTCTCGTCCTCGGCAGGGCCTGTTTCCAGAAAGACACACGTCCGGCTCCTTGTCCCACACGGAAGGTGGCAGCCCTGAAAGCTGTTGCTGGTCTTCACCGTCCCCCTGCAGCCTATTCACAGGCACAACAGGATTCAGGACCCGGGCTTGCCCAGAGGAGGAACATCTCATGGCTCTCGTCCTCGGCAGAGCCTGTTTCCGAAAAGGCACACATCCGGCTCCTTGTCCCACACGGAAGGTGGCAGCCCTGAAAGCTGTTGCTGGTCTTCACCGTCCCCCTGCAGCCTATTCACAGGCACAACAGGATCTGGGACCCGGGCTTGCCCAGAGGAGGAACATCTCATGGCTCTTGTCCTCGGCAGGGCCTGTTTCCAAAAAGGCACACATCCGGCTCCTTGTCCCACACGGAAGGTGGCAGCCCTGAAAGCTGTTGCTGGTCTTCACCGTCCCCCTGCAGCCTATTCACAGGCACAACAGGATCTGGGACCTGGGCTTGCCCAGAGGAGGAACATCTCATGGCTCTCGTCCTCGGCAGGGCCTGTTTCCAAAAAGGCACACGACCGGCTCCTTGTCCCACACGGAAGGTGGCAGCCCTGAAAGCTGTTGCTGGTCTTCAACGTCCCCCTGCAGCCTATTCACAGGCACAACAGGATTCAGGACCCGGGCTTGCCCAGAGGAGGAACATCTCATGGCTCTCTTCCTCGTCAGAGCCTGTTTCCGAAAAGGCACACATCCGGCTCCTTGTCCCACACGGAAGGTGGCAGCCCTGAAAGCTGTTGCTGGTCTTCACCGTCCCCCTGCAGCCTATTCACAGGCACAACAGGATCTGGGACCCGCGCTTGCCCAGAGGAGGAACATCTCATGGCTCTCGTCCTCGGCAGAGCCTGTTTCCGAAAAGGCACACATCCGGCTCCTTGTCCCACACGGAAGGTGGCAGCCCTGAAAGCTGTTGCTGGTCTTCACCGTCCCCCTGCAGCCTATTCACAGGCACAACAGGATCTGGGACCCGGGCTTGCCCAGAGGAGGAACATCTCATGGCTCTCGTCCTCGGCAGGGCCTGTTTCCAGAAAGACACACGTCCGGCTCCTTGTCCCACACGGAAGGTGGCAGCCCTGAAAGCTGTTGCTGGTCTTCACCGTCCCCCTGCAGCCTATTCACAGGCACAACAGGATTCAGGACCCGGGCTTGCCCAGAGGAGGAACATCTCATGGCTCTCGTCCTCGGCAGAGCCTGTTTCCGAAAAGGCACACATCCGGCTCCTTGTCCCACACGGAAGGTGGCAGCCCTGAAAGCTGTTGCTGGTCTTCACCGTCCCCCTGCAGCCTATTCACAGGCACAACAGGATCTGGGACCCGGGCTTGCCCAGAGGAGGAACATCTCATGGCTCTTGTCCTCGGCAGGGCCTGTTTCCAAAAAGGCACACATCCGGCTCCTTGTCCCACACGGAAGGTGGCAGCCCTGAAAGCTGTTGCTGGTCTTCACCGTCCCCCTGCAGCCTATTCACAGGCACAACAGGATCTGGGACCCGGGCTTGCCCAGAGGAGGAACATCTCATGGCTCTCGTCCTCGGCAGAGCCTGTTTCCGAAAAGGCACACATCCGGCTCCTTGTCCCACACGGAAGGTGGCAGCCCTGAAAGCTGTTGCTGGTCTTCACCGTCCCCCTGCAGCCTATTCACAGGCACAACAGGATTTGGACCTGGGCTTGCCCAGAGGAGGAACATCTCATGGCTCTCGTCCTCGGCAGAGCCTGATTCCGAAAAGGCACACGTCCGGCTCCTTGTCCCACACGGAAGGTGGCAGCCCTGAAAGCTGTTGCTGGTCTTCACCGTCCCCCTGCAGCCTATTCACAGGCACAACAGGATTCAGGACCCGGGCTTGCCCAGAGGAGGAACATCTCATGGCTCTCTTCCTCGTCAGAGCCTGTTTCCGAAAAGGCACACGTCCGGCTCCTTGTCCCACACGGAAGGTGGCAGCCCTGAAAGCTGTTGCTGCTCTTCACCGTCCCCCTGCAGCCTATTAACAGGCACAACAGGATCTGGGACCCGGGCTTGCCCAGAGGAGGAACATCTCATGGCTCTCGTCCTCGGCAGAGCCTGTTTCCGAAAAGGCACACGTCCGGCTCCTTGTCCCACACGGAAGGTGGCAGCCCTGAAAGCTGTTGCTGGTCTTCACCGTCCCCCTGCAGCCTATTCACAGGCACAACAGGATCTGGGACCCGGGCTTGCCCAGAGGAGGAACATCTCATGGCTCTCGTCCTCGGCACGGCCTGTTTCCAAAAAGGCACACATCCGGCTCCTTGTCCCACACGGAAGGTGGCAGCCCTGAAAGCTGTTGCTGGTCTTCACCGTCCCCCTGCAGCCTATTCACAGGCACAACAGGATTTGGACCCGGGCTTGCCCAGAGGAGGAACATCTCATGGCTCTCGTCCTCGGCAGAGCCTGATTCCGAAAAGGCACACGTCCGGCTCCTTGTCCCACACGGAAGGTGGCAGCCCTGAAAGCTGTTGCTGCTCTTCACCGTCCCCCTGCAGCCTATTCACAGGCACAACAGGATCTGGGACCCGGGCTTGCCCAGAGGAGGAACATCTCATGGCTCTCATCCTCGGCAGAGCCTGATTCCGAAAAGGCACACGTCCGGCTCCTTGTCCCACACGGAAGGTGGCAGCCCTGAAAGCTGTTGCTGGTCTTCACCGTCCCCCTGCAGCCTATTCACAGGCACAAGAGGATCTGGGACCCGGGCTTGGCCAGAGGAGGAACATCTCATGGCTCTTGTCCTCGGCAGGGCCTGTTTCCAGAAAGGCACACGTCCGGCTCCTTGTCCCACACGGAAGGTGGCAGCCCTGAAAGCTGTTGCTGGTCTTCACCGTCCCCCTGCAGCCTATTCACAGGCACAACAGGATTCAGGACCCGGGCTTGCCCAGAGGAGGAACATCTCATGGCTCTCTTCCTCGTCAGAGCCTGTTTCCGAAAAGGCACACATCCGGCTCCTTGTCCCACACGGAAGGTGGCAGCCCTGAAAGCTGTTGCTGGTCTTCACCGTCCCCCTGCAGCCTATTCACAGGCACAACAGGATCTGGGACCCGCGCTTGCCCAGAGGAGGAACATCTCATGGCTCTCGTCCTCGGCAGAGCCTGTTTCCGAAAAGGCACACATCCGGCTCCTTGTCCCACACGGAAGGTGGCAGCCGTGAAAGCTGTTGCTGGTCTTCACCGTCCCCCTGCAGCCTATTCACAGGCACAACAGGATCTGGGACCCGGGCTTGCCCAGAGGAGGAACATCTCATGGCTCTCGTCCTCGGCAGAGCCTGTTTCCGAAAAGGCACACGTCCGGCTCCTTGTCCCACACGGAAGGTGGCAGCCCTGAAAGCTGTTGCTGGTCTTCACCGTCCCCCTGCAGCCTATTCACAGGCACAACAGGATCTGGGACCCGGGCTTGCCCAGAGGAGGAACATCTCATGGCTCTTGTCCTCGGCAGGGCCTGTTTCCAGAAAGACACACGTCCGGCTCCTTGTCCCACACGGAAGGTGGCAGCCCTGAAAGCTGTTGCTGGTCTTCACCGTCCCCCTGCAGCCTATTCACAGGCACAACAGGATTCAGGACCCGGGCTTGCCCAGAGGAGGAACATCTCATGGCTCTCGTCCTCGGCAGAGCCTGTTTCCGAAAAGGCACACATCCGGCTCCTTGTCCCACACGGAAGGTGGCAGCCCTGAAAGCTGTTGCTGGTCTTCACCGTCCCCCTGCAGCCTATTCACAGGCACAACAGGATCTGGGACCCGGGCTTGCCCAGAGGAGGAACATCTCATGGCTCTTGTCCTCGGCAGGGCCTGTTTCCAAAAAGGCACACATCCGGCTCCTTGTCCCACACGGAAGGTGGCAGCCCTGAAAGCTGTTGCTTTTCTTCACCGTCCCCCTGCAGCCTGTTCACAGTCACAACAGGATTCAGGACCCGGGCTTGCCCAGAGGAGGAACATCTCATGGCTCTCGTCCTCGGCAGAGCCTGTTTCCGAAAAGGCACACATCCGGCTCCTTGTCCCACACGGAAGGTGGCAGCCCTGAAAGCTGTTGCTGGTCTTCACCGTCCCCCTGCAGCCTATTCACAGGCACAACAGGATTTGGACCCGGGCTTGCCCAGAGGAGGAACATCTCATGGCTCTCGTCCTCGGCAGAGCCTGATTCCGAAAAGGCACACGTCCGGCTCCTTGTCCCACACGGAAGGTGGCAGCCCTGAAAGCTGTTGCTGGTCTTCACCGTCCCCCTGCAGCCTATTCACAGGCACAACAGGATTCAGGACCCGGGCTTGCCCAGAGGAGGAACATCTCATGGCTCTCTTCCTCGTCAGAGCCTGTTTCCGAAAAGGCACACGTCCGGCTCCTTGTCCCACACGGAAGGTGGCAGCCGTGAAAGCTGTTGCTGCTCTTCACCGTCCCCCTGCAGCCTATTAACAGGCACAACAGGATCTGGGACCCGGGCTTGCCCAGAGGAGGAACATCTCATGGCTCTCGTCCTCGGCAGAGCCTGTTTCCGAAAAGGCACACGTCCGGCTCCTTGTCCCACACGGAAGGTGGCAGCCCTGAAAGCTGTTGCTGGTCTTCACCGTCCCCCTGCAGCCTATTCACAGGCACAACAGGATCTGGGACCCGGGCTTGCCCAGAGGAGGAACATCTCATGGCTCTCGTCCTCGGCACGGCCTGTTTCCAAAAAGGCACACATCCGGCTCCTTGTCCCACACGGAAGGTGGCAGCCATGAAAGCTGTTGCTGGTCTTCACCGTCCCCCTGCAGCCTATTCACAGGCACAACAGGATTTGGACCCGGGCTTGCCCAGAGGAGGAACATCTCATGGCTCTCGTCCTCGGCAGAGCCTGATTCCGAAAAGGCACACGTCCGGCTCCTTGTCCCACACGGAAGGTGGCAGCCCTGAAAGCTGTTGCTGCTCTTCACCGTCCCCCTGCAGCCTATTCACAGGCACAACAGGATCTGGGACCCGGGCTTGCCCAGAGGAGGAACATCTCATGGCTCTCATCCTCGGCAGAGCCTGATTCCGAAAAGGCACACGTCCGGCTCCTTGTCCCACACGGAAGGTGGCAGCCCTGAAAGCTGTTGCTGGTCTTCACCGTCCCCCTGCAGCCTATTCACAGGCACAAGAGGATCTGGGACCCGGGCTTGGCCAGAGGAGGAACATCTCATGGCTCTTGTCCTCGGCAGGGCCTGTTTCCAGAAAGGCACACGTCCGGCTCCTTGTCCCACACGGAAGGTGGCAGCCCTGAAAGCTGTTGCTGGTCTTCACCGTCCCCCTGCAGCCTATTCACAGGCACAACAGGATTCAGGACCCGGGCTTGCCCAGAGGAGGAACATCTCATGGCTCTCTTCCTCGTCAGAGCCTGTTTCCGAAAAGGCACACATCCGGCTCCTTGTCCCACACGGAAGGTGGCAGCCCTGAAAGCTGTTGCTGGTCTTCACCGTCCCCCTGCAGCCTATTCACAGGCACAACAGGATCTGGGACCCGCGCTTGCCCAGAGGAGGAACATCTCATGGCTCTCGTCCTCGGCAGAGCCTGTTTCCGAAAAGGCACACATCCGGCTCCTTGTCCCACACGGAAGGTGGCAGCCGTGAAAGCTGTTGCTGGTCTTCACCGTCCCCCTGCAGCCTATTCACAGGCACAACAGGATCTGGGACCCGGGCTTGCCCAGAGGAGGAACATCTCATGGCTCTCGTCCTCGGCAGAGCCTGTTTCCGAAAAGGCACACGTCCGGCTCCTTGTCCCACACGGAAGGTGGCAGCCCTGAAAGCTGTTGCTGGTCTTCACCGTCCCCCTGCAGCCTATTCACAGGCACAACAGGATCTGGGACCCGGGCTTGCCCAGAGGAGGAACATCTCATGGCTCTTGTCCTCGGCAGGGCCTGTTTCCAAAAAGGCACACATCCGGCTCCTTGTCCCACACGGAAGGTGGCAGCCCTGAAAGCTGTTGCTGGTCTTCACCGTCCCCCTGCAGCCTGTTCACAGTCACAACAGGATTCAGGACCCGGGCTTGCCCAGAGGAGGAACATCTCATGGCTCTCGTCCTCGGCAGAGCCTGTTTCCGAAAAGGCACACATCCGGCTCCTTGTCCCACACGGAAGGTGGCAGCCCTGAAAGCTGTTGCTGGTCTTCACCGTCCCCCTGCAGCCTATTCACAGGCACAACAGGATTTGGACCCGGGCTTGCCCAGAGGAGGAACATCTCATGGCTCTCGTCCTCGGCAGAGCCTGATTCCGAAAAGGCACACGTCCGGCTCCTTGTCCCACACGGAAGGTGGCAGCCCTGAAAGCTGTTGCTGGTCTTCACCGTCCCCCTGCAGCCTATTCACAGGCACAACAGGATTCAGGACCCGGGCTTGCCCAGAGGAGGAACATCTCATGGCTCTCTTCCTCGTCAGAGCCTGTTTCCGAAAAGGCACACGTCCGGCTCCTTGTCCCACACGGAAGGTGGCAGCCGTGAAAGCTGTTGCTGCTCTTCACCGTCCCCCTGCAGCCTATTAACAGGCACAACAGGATCTGGGACCCGGGCTTGCCCAGAGGAGGAACATCTCATGGCTCTCGTCCTCGGCAGAGCCTGTTTCCGAAAAGGCACACGTCCGGCTCCTTGTCCCACACGGAAGGTGGCAGCCCTGAAAGCTGTTGCTGGTCTTCACCGTCCCCCTGCAGCCTATTCACAGGCACAACAGGATCTGGGACCCGGGCTTGCCCAGAGGAGGAACATCTCATGGCTCTCGTCCTCGGCACGGCCTGTTTCCAAAAAGGCACACATCCGGCTCCTTGTCCCACACGGAAGGTGGCAGCCATGAAAGCTGTTGCTGGTCTTCACCGTCCCCCTGCAGCCTATTCACAGGCACAACAGGATCTGGGACCCGGGCTTGCCCAGAGGAGGAACATCTCATGGCTCTCGTCCTCGGCAGGGCCTGTTTCCAGAAAGACACACGTCCGGCTCCTTGTCCCACACGGAAGGTGGCAGCCCTGAAAGCTGTTGCTGGTCTTCACCGTCCCCCTGCAGCCTATTCACAGGCACAACAGGATCTGGGACCCGGGCTTGCCCAGAGGAGGAACATCTCATGGCTCTCACCAGCGGCATGGCCTGTTTCCGAAAAGGCACACGTCCGGCTCCTTGTCCCACACGGAAGGTGGCAGCCGTGAAAGCTGTTGCTGCTCTTCACCGTCCCCCTGCAGCCTATTAACAGGCACAACAGGATCTGGGACCCGGGCTTGCCCAGAGGAGGAACATCTCATGGCTCTCGTCCTCGGCAGAGCCTGTTTCCGAAAAGGCACACGTCCGGCTCCTTGTCCCACACGGAAGGTGGCAGCCCTGAAAGCTGTTGCTGGTCTTCACCGTCCCCCTGCAGCCTATTCACAGGCACAACAGGATCTGGGACCCGGGCTTGCCCAGAGGAGGAACATCTCATGGCTCTCGTCCTCGGCAGGGCCTGTTTCCAGAAAGACACACGTCCGGCTCCTTGTCCCACACGGAAGGTGGCAGCCCTGAAAGCTGTTGCTGCTCTTCACCGTCCCCCTGCAGCCTATTCACAGGCACAACAGGATTTGGACCCGGGCTTGCCCAGAGGAGGAACATCTCATGGCTCTCGTCCTCGGCAGGGCCTGTTTCCAAAAAGGCACACATCCGGCTCCTTGTCCCACACGGAAGGTGGCAGCCCTGAAAGCTGTTGCTGGTCTTCAACGTCCCCCTGCAGCCTGTTCACAGGCACAACAGGATTCAGGACCCGGGCTTGCCCAGAGGAGGAACATCTCATGGCTCTCGTCCTCGGCAGAGCCTGTTTCCGAAAAGGCACACGTCCGGCTCCTTGTCCCACACGGAAGGTGGCAGCCCTGAAAGCTGTTGCTGGTCTTCACCGTCCCCCTGCAGCCTATTCACAGGCACAACAGGATCTGGGACCCGGGCTTGCCCAGAGGAGGAACATCTCATGGCTCTTGTCCTCGGCAGGGCCTGTTTCCAAAAAGGCACACATCCGGCTCCTTGTCCCACACGGAAGGTGGCAGCCCTGAAAGCTGTTGCTGGTCTTCACCGTCCCCCTGCAGCCTGTTCACAGTCACAACAGGATTCAGGACCCGGGCTTGCCCAGAGGAGGAACATCTCATGGCTCTCGTCCTCGGCAGAGCCTGTTTCCGAAAAGGCACACATCCGGCTCCTTGTCCCACACGGAAGGTGGCAGCCCTGAAAGCTGTTGCTGGTCTTCACCGTCCCCCTGCAGCCTATTCACAGGCACAACAGGATTTGGACCCGGGCTTGCCCAGAGGAGGAACATCTCATGGCTCTCGTCCTCGGCAGAGCCTGATTCCGAAAAGGCACACGTCCGGCTCCTTGTCCCACACGGAAGGTGGCAGCCCTGAAAGCTGTTGCTGCTCTTCACCGTCCCCCTGCAGCCTATTCACAGGCACAACAGGATTCAGGACCCGGGCTTGCCCAGAGGAGGAACATCTCATGGCTCTCTTCCTCGTCAGAGCCTGTTTCCGAGAAGGCACACGTCCGGCTCCTTGTCCCACACGGAAGGTGGCAGCCGTGAAAGCTGTTGCTGCTCTTCACCGTCCCCCTGCAGCCTATTAACAGGCACAACAGGATCTGGGACCCGGGCTTGCCCAGAGGAGGAACATCTCATGGCTCTCGTCCTCGGCAGAGCCTGTTTCCGAAAAGGCACACGTCCGGCTCCTTGTCCCACACGGAAGGTGGCAGCCCTGAAAGCTGTTGCTGGTCTTCACCGTCCCCCTGCAGCCTATTCACAGGCACAACAGGATTTGACCCGGGCTTGCCCAGAGGAGGAACATCTCATGGCTCTTGTCCTCGGCAGGGCCTGTTTCCAAAAAGGCACACATCCGGCTCCTTGTCCCACACGGAAGGTGGCAGCCCTGAAAGCTGTTGCTGGTCTTCACCGTCCCCCTGCAGCCTGTTCACAGTCACAACAGGATTCAGGACCCGGGCTTGCCCAGAGGAGGAACATCTCATGGCTCTCGTCCTCGGCAGAGCCTGTTTCCGAAAAGGCACACATCCGGCTCCTTGTCCCACACGGAAGGTGGCAGCCCTGAAAGCTGTTGCTGGTCTTCACCGTCCCCCTGCAGCCTATTCACAGGCACAACAGGATTTCGACCCGGGCTTGCCCAGAGGAGGAACATCTCATGGCTCTCGTCCTCGGCAGAGCCTGATTCCGAAAAGGCACACGTCCGGCTCCTTGTCCCACACGGAAGGTGGCAGCCCTGAAAGCTGTTGCTGGCCTTCACCTTCCCCCTGCAGCCTATTCACAGGCACAACAGGATCTGGGACCCGGGCTTGCCCAGAGGAGGAACATCTCATGGCTCTCGTCCTCGGCAGAGCCTGTTTCCGAAAAGGCACACGTCCGGCTCCTTGTCCCACACGGAAGGTGGCAGCCCTGAAAGCTGTTGCTGGTCTTCACCGTCCCCCTGCAGCCTATTCACAGGCACAAGAGGATCTGGGACCCGGGCTTGGCCAGAGGAGGAACATCTCATGTCTCTCGTCCTCGGCAGAGCCTGTTTCCAGAAAGGCACACATCCGGCTCCTTGTCCCACAAGGAAGGTGGCAGCCGTGAAAGCTGTTGCTGGTCTTCACCGTCCCCCTGCAGCCTATTCACAGGCACAACAGGATTTGGACCAGGGTTTCACCAGAGGAGGAACATCTCATGGCTCTCGTCCTCGGCACGGCCTTTTTCCAGAAAGGCACACGTCCGGCTCCTTGTCCCACACGGAAGGTGGCAGCCCTGAAAGCAGTTGCTGGCCTTCACCTTCCCCCTGCAGCCTATTCAGAGGCACAACAGGATCTGGGACCCGGGCTTGCCCAGAGGAGGAACATCTCATGGCTCTCGTCCTCAGCAGAGCCTGTTTCCAAAAAGGCACACGACCGGCTCCTTGTCCCACACGGAAGGTGGCAGCCCTGAAAGCTGTTGCTGGTCTTCACCGTCCCCCTGCAGCCTATTCACAGGCACAACAGGATTCAGGACCCGGGCTTGCCCAGAGGAGGAACATCTCATGGCTCTCTTCCTCGTCAGAGCCTGTTTCCGAAAAGGCACACATCCGGCTCCTTGTCCCACACGGAAGGTGGCAGCCCTGAAAGCTGTTGCTGGTCTTCACCGTCCCCCTGCAGCCTATTCACAGGCACAACAGGATCTGGGACCCGCGCTTGCCCAGAGGAGGAACATCTCATGGCTCTCGTCCTCGGCAGAGCCTGTTTCCGAAAAGGCACACATCCGGCTCCTTGTCCCACACGGAAGGTGGCAGCCCTGAAAGCTGTTGCTGGTCTTCACCGTCCCCCTGCAGCCTATTCACAGGCACAACAGGATCTGGGACCCGGGCTTGCCCAGAGGAGGAACATCTCATGGCTCTCACCAGCGGCATGGCCTGTTTCCGAAAAGGCACACGTCCGGCTCCTTGTCCCACACGGAAGGTGGCAGCCGTGAAAGCTGTTGCTGCTCTTCACCGTCCCCCTGCAGCCTATTCACAGGCACAACAGGATCTGGGACCCGGGCTTGCCCAGAGGAGGAACATCTCATGGCTCTCGTCCTCGGCAGAGCCTGTTTCCGAAAAGGCACACGTCCGGCTCCTTGTCCCACACGGAAGGTGGCAGCCCTGAAAGCTGTTGCTGGTCTTCACCGTCCCCCTGCAGCCTATTCACAGGCACAACAGGATCTGGGACCCGGGCTTGCCCAGAGGAGGAACATCTCATGGCTCTCGTCCTCGGCAGGGCCTGTTTCCAGAAAGACACACGTCCGGCTCCTTGTCCCACACGGAAGGTGGCAGCCCTGAAAGCTGTTGCTGCTCTTCACCGTCCCCCTGCAGCCTATTCACAGGCACAACAGGATCTGGGACCCGGGCTTGCCCAGAGGAGGAACATCTCATGGCTCTCGTCCTCAGCAGGGCCTGTTTCCAAAAAGGCACACATCCGGCTCCTTGTCCCACACGGAAGGTGGCAGCCCTGAAAGCTGTTGCTGGTCTTCACCGTCCCCCTGCAGCCTGTTCACAGTCACAACAGGATTCAGGACCCGGGCTTGCCCAGAGGAGGAACATCTCATGGCTCTCGTCCTCGGCAGAGCCTGTTTCCGAAAAGGCACACATCCGGCTCCTTGTCCCACACGGAAGGTGGCAGCCCTGAAAGCTGTTGCTGGTCTTCACCGTCCCCCTGCAGCCTATTCACAGGCACAACAGGATTTGGACCCGGGCTTGCCCAGAGGAGGAACATCTCATGGCTCTCGTCCTCGGCAGAGCCTGATTCCGAAAAGGCACACGTCCGGCTCCTTGTCCCACACGGAAGGTGGCAGCCCTGAAAGCTGTTGCTGGTCATCACCGTCCCCCTGCAGCCTATTCACAGGCACAACAGGATTAAGGACCCGGGCTTGCCCAGAGGAGGAACATCTCATGGCTCTCTTCCTCGTCAGAGCCTGTTTCCGAAAAGGCACACGTCCGGCTCCTTGTCCCACACGGAAGGTGGCAGCCGTGAAAGCTGTTGCTGCTCTTCACCGTCCCCCTGCAGCCTATTAACAGGCACAACAGGATCTGGGACCCGGGCTTGCCCAGAGGAGGAACATCTCATGGCTCTCGTCCTCGGCAGAGCCTGTTTCCGAAAAGGCACACGTCCGGCTCCTTGTCCCACACGGAAGGTGGCAGCCCTGAAAGCTGTTGCTGGTCTTCACCGTCCCCCTGCAGCCTATTCACAGGCACAACAGGATCTGGGACCCGGGCTTGCCCAGAGGAGGAACATCTCATGGCTCTCGTCCTCGGCACGGCCTGTTTCCAAAAAGGCACACATCCGGCTCCTTGTCCCACACGGAAGGTGGCAGCCATGAAAGCTGTTGCTGGTCTTCACCGTCCCCCTGCAGCCTATTCACAGGCACAACAGGATCTGGGACCCGGGCTTGCCCAGAGGAGGAACATCTCATGGCTCTCGTCCTCGGCAGGGCCTGTTTCCAGAAAGACACACGTCCGGCTCCTTGTCCCACACGGAAGGTGGCAGCCCTGAAAGCTGTTGCTGGTCTTCACCGTCCCCCTGCAGCCTATTCACAGGCACAAGAGGATCTGGGACCCGGGCTTGGCCAGAGGAGGAACATCTCATGGCTCTCGTCCTCGGCAGGGCCTGTTTCCAGAAAGGCACACATCCGGCTCCTTGTCCCACAAGGAAGGTGGCAGCCGTGAAAGCTGTTGCTGGTCTTCACCGTCCCCCTGCAGCCTATTCACAGGCACAACAGGATTTGGACCAGGGTTTCACCAGAGGAGGAACATCTCATGGCTCTCGTCCTCGGCACGGCCTTTTTCCAGAAAGGCACACGTCCGGCTCCTTGTCCCACACGGAAGGTGGCAGCCCTGAAAGCTGTTGCTGCTCTTCACCGTCCCCCTGCAGCCTATTCACAGGCACAACAGGATTTGGACCCGGGCTTGCCCAGAGGAGGAACATCTCATGGCTCTTGTCCTCGGCAGGGCCTGTTTCCAAAAAGGCACACATCCGGCTCCTTGTCCCACACGGAAGGTGGCAGCCCTGAAAGCTGTTGCTGGTCTTCACCGTCCCCCTGCAGCCTGTTCACAGTCACAACAGGATTCTGGACCCGGGCTTGCCCAGAGGAGGAACATCTCATGGCTCTCGTCCTCGGCAGAGCCTGTTTCCGAAAAGGCACACATCCGGCTCCTTGTCCCACACGGAAGGTGGCAGCCCTGAAAGCTGTTGCTGGTCTTCACCGTCCCCCTGCAGCCTATTCACAGGCACAACAGGATTTGGACCCGGGCTTGCCCAGAGGAGGAACATCTCATGGCTCTCGTCCTCGGCAGAGCCTGATTCCGAAAAGGCACACGTCCAGCTCCTTGTCCCACACGGAAGGTGGCAGCCCTGAAAGCTGTTGCTGCTCTTCACCGTCCCCCTGCAGCCTATTCACAGGCACAACAGGATTCAGGACCCGGGCTTGCCCAGAGGAGGAACATCTCATGGCTCTCTTCCTCGTCAGAGCCTGTTTCCGAAAAGGCACACGTCCGGCTCCTTGTCCCACACGGAAGGTGGCAGCCGTGAAAGCTGTTGCTGCTCTTCACCGTCCCCCTGCAGCCTATTAACAGGCACAACAGGATCTGGGACCCGGGCTTGCCCAGAGGAGGAACATCTCATGGCTCTCGTCCTCGGCACGGCCTGTTTCCAAAAAGGCACACATCCGGCTCCTTGTCCCACTCGGAAGGTGGCAGCCATGAAAGCTGTTGCTGGTCTTCACCGTCCCCCTGCAGCCTATTCACAGGCACAACAGGATCTGGGACCCGGGCTTGCCCAGAGGAGGAACATCTCATGGCTCTCGTCCTCGGCAGGGCCTGTTTCCAGAAAGACACACGTCCGGCTCCTTGTCCCACACGGAAGGTGGCAGCCCTGAAAGCTGTTGCTGGTCTTCACCGTCCCCCTGCAGCCTATTCACAGGCACAACAGGATCTGGGACCCGGGCTTGCCCAGAGGAGGAACATCTCATGGCTCTCACCAGCGGCATGGCCTGTTTCCGAAAAGGCACACGTCCGGCTCCTTGTCCCACACGGAAGGTGGCAGCCGTGAAAGCTGTTGCTGCTCTTCACCGTCCCCCTGCAGCCTATTAACAGGCACAACAGGATCTGGGACCCGGGCTTGCCCAGAGGAGGAACATCTCATGGCTCTCGTCCTCGGCAGAGCCTGTTTCCGAAAAGGCACACGTCCGGCTCCTTGTCCCACACGGAAGGTGGCAGCCCTGAAAGCTGTTGCTGGTCTTCACCGTCCCCCTGCAGCCTATTCACAGGCACAACAGGATCTGGGACCCGGGCTTGCCCAGAGGAGGAACATCTCATGGCTCTCGTCCTCGGCAGGGCCTGTTTCCAGAAAGACACACGTCCGGCTCCTTGTCCCACACGGAAGGTGGCAGCCCTGAAAGCTGTTGCTGCTCTTCACCGTCCCCCTGCAGCTTATTCACAGGCACAACAGGATTTGGACCCGGGCTTGCCCAGAGGAGGAACATCTCATGGCTCTCGTCCTCGGCAGGGCCTGTTTCCAAAAAGGCACACATCCGGCTCCTTGTCCCACACGGAAGGTGGCAGCCCTGAAAGCTGTTGCTGGTCTTCAACGTCCCCCTGCAGCCTGTTCACAGGCACAACAGGATTCAGGACCCGGGCTTGCCCAGAGGAGGAACATCTCATGGCTCTCGTCCTCGGCAGAGCCTGTTTCCGAAAAGGCACACGTCCGGCTCCTTGTCCCACATGGAAGGTGGCAGCCCTGAAAGCTGTTGCTGGTCTTCACCGTCCCCCTGCAGCCTATTCACAGGCACAACAGGATCTGGGACCCGGGCTTGCCCAGAGGAGGAACATCTCATGGCTCTTGTCCTCGGCAGGGCCTGTTTCCAAAAAGGCACACATCCGGCTCCTTGTCCCACACGGAAGGTGGCAGCCCTGAAAGCTGTTGCTGGTCTTCACCGTCCCCCTGCAGCCTGTTCACAGTCACAACAGGATTCAGGACCCGGGCTTGCCCAGAGGAGGAACATCTCATGGCTCTCGTCCTCGGCAGAGCCTGTTTCCGAAAAGGCACACATCCGGCTCCTTGTCCCACACGGAAGGTGGCAGCCCTGAAAGCTGTTGCTGGTCTTCACCGTCCCCCTCCAGCCTATTCACAGGCACAACAGGATTTGGACCCGGGCTTGCCCAGAGGAGGAACATCTCATGGCTCTCGTCCTCGGCAGAGCCTGATTCCGAAAAGGCACACGTCCGGCTCCTTGTCCCACACGGAAGGTGGCAGCCCTGAAAGCTGTTGCTGGTCTTCACCGTCCCCCTGCAGCCTATTCACAGGCACAACAGGATCTGGGACCCGGGCTTGCCCAGAGGAGGAACATCTCATGGCTCTCGTCCTCGGCAGGGCCTGTTTCCAGAAAGACACACGTCCGGCTCCTTGTCCCACACGGAAGGTGGCAGCCCTGAAAGCTGTTGCTGGTCTTCACCGTCCCCCTGCAGCCTATTCACAGGCACAACAGGATTTGGACCCGGGCTTGCCCAGAGGAGGAACATCTCATGGCTCTTGTCCTCGGCAGGGCCTGTTTCCAAAAAGGCACACATCCGGCTCCTTGTCCCACACGGAAGGTGGCAGCCTTGAAAGCTGTTGCTGGTCTTCACCATCCCCCTGCAGCCTGTTCACAGTCACAACAGGATTCAGGACCCGGGCTTGCCCAGAGGAGGAACATCTCATGGCTCTCGTCCTCGGCAGAGCCTGTTTCCGAAAAGGCACACATCCGGCTCCTTGTCCCACACGGAAGGTGGCAGCCCTGAAAGCTGTTGCTGGTCTTCACCGTCCCCCTGCAGCCTATTCACAGGCACAACAGGATTCAGGACCCGGGCTTGCCCAGAGGAGGAACATCTCATGGCTCTCGTCCTCGTCAGAGCCTGTTTCCGAAAAAGCACACGTCCGGCTCCTTGTCCCACACGGAAGGTGGCAGCCCTGAAAGCTGTTGCTGGTCTTCACCGTCCCCCTGCAGCCTATTCTCAGGCACAACAGTATTCAGGACCCGGGCTTGCCCAGAGGAGGAACATCTCATGGCTCTCTTCCTCGTCAGAGCCTGTTTCCGAAAAGGCACACATCCGGCTCCTTGTCCCACACGGAAGGTGGCAGCCCTGAAAGCTGTTGCTGGTCTTCACCGTCCCCCTGCAGCCTATTCACAGGCACAACAGGATCTGGGACCCGGGCTTGCCCAGAGGAGGAACATCTCATGGCTCTCGTCCTCGGCAGAGCCTGTTTCCGAAAAGTCACACGTCCGGCTCCTTGTCCCACACGGAAGGTGGCAGCCCTGAAAGCTGTTGCTGGTCTTCACCGTCCCCCTGCAGCCTATTCACAGGCACAACAGGATCTGGGACCCGGGCTTGCCCAGAGGAGGAACATCTCATGGCTCTCGTCCTCGGCAGGGCCTGTTTGCAGAAAGACACACGTCCGGCTCCTTGTCCCACACGGAAGGTGGCAGCCGTGAAAGCTGTTGTTGGTCTACACCGTCCCCCTGCAGCCTATTCACAGGCACAACAGGATTTGGACCAGGGTTTCACCAGAGGAGGAACATCTCATGGCTCTCGTCCTCGGCACGGCCTTTTTCCAGAAAGGCACACGTCCGGCTCCTTGTCCCACACGGATTGTGGCAGCCCTGAAAGCTGTTGCTGGCCTTCACCTTCCCCCTGCAGCCTATTCAGAGGCACAACAGGATCTGGGACCCGGGCTTGCCCAGAGGAGGAACATCTCATGGCTCTTGTCCTCAGCAGAGCCTGTTTCCGAGAAGGCACACGTCCGGCTCCTTGTCCCACACGGAAGGTGGCAGCCGTGAAAGCTGTTGCTGGTCTTCACCGTCCCCCTGCAGCCTATTCACAGGCACAACAGGATCTGGGACCCGGGCTTGCCCAGAGGAGGAACATCTCATGGCTCTCGTCCTCGGCAGAGCCTGATTCCGAAAAGGCACACGTCCGGCTCCTTGTCCCACACGGAAGGTGGCAGCCCTGAAAGCTGTTGCTGGTCTTCACCGTCCCCCTGCAGCCTATTCACAGGCACAACAGGATTCAGGACCCGGGCTTGCCCAGAGGAGGAACATCTCATGGCTCTCGTCCTCGGCAGAGCCTGTTTCCGAGAAGGCACACGTCCGGCTCCTTGTCCCACACGGAAGGTGGCAGCCCTGAAAGCTGTTGCTGGTCTTCACCGTCCCCCTGCAGCCTATTCACAGGCACAACAGGATCTGGGACCTGGGCTTGCCCAGAGGAGGAACATCTCATGGCTCTCGTCCTCGGCAGGGCCTGTTTCCAAAAAGGCACACGACCGGCTCCTTGTCCCACACGGAAGGTGGCAGCCCTGAAAGCTGTTGCTGGTCTTCACCGTCCCCCTGCAGCCTATTCACAGGCACAACAGGATTCAGGACCCGGGCTTGCCCAGAGGAGGAACATCTCATGGCTCTCTTCCTCGTCAGAGCCTGTTTCCGAAAAGGCACATATCCGGCTCCTTGTCCCACACGGAAGGTGGCAGCCCTGAAAGCTGTTGCTGGTCTTCACCGTCCCCCTGCAGCCTATTCACAGGCACAACAGGATCTGGGACCCGGGCTTGCCCAGAGGAGGAACATCTCATGGCTCTCGTCCTCGGCAGAGCCTGTTTCCGAAAAGGCACACATCCGGCTCCTTGTCCCACACGGAAGGTGGCAGCCCTGAAAGCTGTTGCTGGTCTTCACCGTCCCCCTGCAGCCTATTCACAGGCACAACAGGATCTGGGACCCGGGTTTGCCCAGAGGAGGAACATCTCATGGCTCTCACCAGCGGCATGGCCTGTTTCCGAAAAGGCACACGTCCGGCTCCTTGTCCCACACGGAAGGTGGCAGCCCTGAAAGCTGTTGCTGGTCTTCACCGTCCCCCTGCAGCCTATTCACAGGCACAACAGGATCTGGGACCCGGGCTTGCCCAGAGGAGGAACATCTCATGGCTCTCGTGCTCGGCAGGGCCTGTTTCCAGAAAGACACACGTCCGGCTCCTTGTCCCACACGGAAGGTGGCAGCCCTGAAAGCTGTTGCTGGTCTTCACCGTCCCCCTGCAGCCTGTTCACAGGCACAACAGGATTCAGGACCCGGGCTTGCCCAGAGGAGGAACATCTCATGGCTCTCGTCCTCGGCAGAGCCTGTTTCCGAAAAGGCACACGTCCGGCTCCTTGTCCCACACGGAAGGTGGCAGCCCTGAAAGCTGTTGCTGGTCTTCACCGTCCCCCTGCAGCCTATTCACAGGCACAACAGGATCTGGGACCCGGGCTTGCCCAGAGGAGGAACATCTCATGGCTCTCGTCCTCGGCACGGCCTGTTTCCAAAAAGGCACACATCCGGCTCCTTGTCCCACACGGAAGGTGGCAGCCCTGAAAGCTGTTGCTGGTCTTCACCGTCCCCCTGCAGCCTATTCACAGGCACAACAGGATCTGGGACCCGGGCTTGCCCAGAGGAGGAACATCTCATGGCTCTCACCAGCGGCATGGCCTGTTTCCGAAAAGGCGCACGTCCGGCTCCTTGTCCCACACGGAATATGGCAGCCCTTAAAGCTCTTGCTGGTCTTCACCGTCCCCCTGCAGCCTATTAACAGGCACAACAGGATCTGGGACCCGGGCTTGCCCAGAGGAGGAACATCTCATGGCTCTCTTCCTCGTCAGAGCCTATTTCCGAAAAGGCACACATCCGGCTCCTTGTCCCACACGGAAGGTGGCAGCCCTGAAAGCTGTTGCTGGTCTTCAACGTCCCCCTGCAGCCTATTCACAGGCACAACAGGATCTGGGACCCGGGCTTGCCCAGAGGAGGAACATCTCATGGCTCTCGTCCTCGGCAGAGCCTGTTTCCGAAAAGGCACACGTCCGGCTCCTTGTCCCACACGGAAGGTGGCAGCCCTGAAAGCTGTTGCTGGTCTTCACCGTCCCCCTGCAGCCTATTCACAGGCACAAGAGGATCTGGGACCCGGGCTTGGCCAGAGGAGGAACATCTCATGGCTCTCGTCCTCGGCAGGGCCTGTTTCCAGAAAGGCACACATCCGGCTCCTTGTCCCACACGGAAGGTGGCAGCCGTGAAAGCTGTTGTTGGTCTTCACCGTCCCCCTGCAGCCTATTCACAGGCACAACAGGATTTGGACCAGGGTTTCACCAGAGGAGGAACATCTCATGGCTCTCGTCCTCGGCACGGCCTTTTTCCAGAAAGGCACACGTCCGGCTCCTTGTCCCACACGGAAGGTGGCAGCCCTGAAAGCAGTTGCTGGCCTTCACCTTCCCCCTGCAGCCTATTCAGAGGCACAACAGGATCTGGGACCCGGGCTTGCCCAGAGGAGGAACATCTCATGGCTCTCGTCCTCAGCAGAGCCTGTTTCCGAGAAGGCACACGTCCGGCTCCTTGTCCCACACGGAAGGTGGCAGCCGTGAAAGCTGTTGCTGGTCTTCACCGTCCCCCTGCAGCCTATTCACAGGCACAACAGGATCTGGGACCCGGGCTTGCCCAGAGGAGGAACATCTCATGGCTCTCGTCCTCGGCAGAGCCTGTTTCCGAGAAGGCACACGTCCGGCTCCTTGTCCCACACGGAAGGTGGCAGCCCTGAAAGCTGTTGCTGGTCTTCACCGTCCCCCTGCAGCCTATTCACAGGCACAACAGGATCTGGGACCTGGGCTTGCCCAGAGGAGGAACATCTCATGGCTCTCGTCCTCGGCAGGGCCTGTTTCCAAAAAGGCACACGACCGGCTCCTTGTCCCACACGGAAGGTGGCAGCCCTGAAAGCTGTTGCTGGTCTTCAACGTCCCCCTGCAGCCTATTCACAGGCACAACAGGATTCAGGACCCGGGCTTGCCCAGAGGAGGAACATCTCATGGCTCTCTTCCTCGTCAGAGCCTGTTTCCGAAAAGGCACACATCCGGCTCCTTGTCCCACACGGAAGGTGGCAGCCCTGAAAGCTGTTGCTGGTCTTCACCGTCCCCCTGCAGCCTATTCACAGGCACAACAGGATCTGGGACCTGCGCTTGCCCAGAGGAGGAACATCTCATGGCTCTCGTCCTCGGCAGAGCCTGTTTCCGAAAAGGCACACATCCGGCTCCTTGTCCCACACGGAAGGTGGCAGCCCTGAAAGCTGTTGCTGGTCTTCACCGTCCCCCTGCAGCCTATTCACAGGCACAACAGGATCTGGGACCCGGGCTTGCCCAGAGGAGGAACATCTCATGGCTCTCGTCCTCGGCAGGGCCTGTTTCCAGAAAGACACACGTCCGGCTCCTTGTCCCACACGGAAGGTGGCAGCCCTGAAAGCTGTTGCTGGTCTTCACCGTCCCCCTGCAGCCTATTCACAGGCACAACAGGATTCAGGACCCGGGCTTGCCCAGAGGAGGAACATCTCATGGCTCTCGTCCTCGGCAGAGCCTGTTTCCGAAAAGGCACACATCCGGCTCCTTGTCCCACACGGAAGGTGGCAGCCCTGAAAGCTGTTGCTGGTCTTCACCGTCCCCCTGCAGCCTATTCACAGGCACAACAGGATCTGGGACCCGGGCTTGCCCAGAGGAGGAACATCTCATGGCTCTTGTCCTCGGCAGGGCCTGTTTCCAAAAAGGCACACATCCGGCTCCTTGTCCCACACGGAAGGTGGCAGCCCTGAAAGCTGTTGCTGGTCTTCACCGTCCCCCTGCAGCCTGTTCACAGTCACAACAGGATTCAGGACCCGGGCTTGCCCAGAGGAGGAACATCTCATGGCTCTCGTCCTCGGCAGAGCCTGTTTCCGAAAAGGCACACATCCGGCTCCTTGTCCCACACGGAAGGTGGCAGCCCTGAAAGCTGTTGCTGGTCTTCACCGTCCCCCTGCAGCCTATTCACAGGCACAACAGGATTTGGACCCGGGCTTGCCCAGAGGAGGAACATCTCATGGCTCTCGTCCTCGGCAGAGCCTGATTCCGAAAAGGCACACGTCCGGCTCCTTGTCCCACACGGAAGGTGGCAGCCCTGAAAGCTGTTGCTGGTCTTCACCGTCCCCCTGCAGCCTATTCACAGGCACAACAGGATTCAGGACCCGGGCTTGCCCAGAGGAGGAACATCTCATGGCTCTCTTCCTCATCAGAGCCTGTTTCCGAAAAGGCACACGTCCGGCTCCTTGTCCCACACGGAAGGTGGCAGCCGTGAAAGCTGTTGCTGCTCTTCACCGTCCCCCTGCAGCCTATTAACAGGCACAACAGGATCTGGGACCCGGGCTTGCCCAGAGGAGGAACATCTCATGGCTCTCGTCCTCGGCAGAGCCTGTTTCCGAAAAGGCACACGTCCGGCTCCTTGTCCCACACGGAAGGTGGCAGCCCTGAAAGCTGTTGCTGGTCTTCACCGTCCCCCTGCAGCCTATTCACAGGCACAACAGGATCTGGGACCCGGGCTTGCCCAGAGGAGGAACATCTCATGGCTCTCGTCCTCGGCACGGCCTGTTTCCAAAAAGGCACACATCCGGCTCCTTGTCCCACACGGAAGGTGGCAGCCATGAAAGCTGTTGCTGGTCTTCACCGTCCCCCTGCAGCCTATTCACAGGCACAACAGGATTTGGACCCGGGCTTGCCCAGAGGAGGAACATCTCATGGCTCTCGTCCTCGGCAGAGCCTGATTCCGAAAAGGCACACGTCCGGCTCCTTGTCCCACACGGAAGGTGGCAGCCCTGAAAGCTGTTGCTGCTCTTCACCGTCCCCCTGCAGCCTATTCACAGGCACAACAGGATCTGGGACCCGGGCTTGCCCAGAGGAGGAACATCTCATGGCTCTCATCCTCGGCAGAGCCTGTTTCCGAAAAGGCACACGTCCGGCTCCTTGTCCCACACGGAAGGTGGCAGCCCTGAAAGCTGTTGCTGGTCTTCACCGTCCCCCTGCAGCCTATTCACAGGCACAAGAGGATCTGGGACCCGGGCTTGGCCAGAGGAGGAACATCTCATGGCTCTTGTCCTCGGCAGGGCCTGTTTCCAGAAAGGCACACGTCCGGCTCCTTGTCCCACACGGAAGGTGGCAGCCCTGAAAGCTGTTGCTGGTCTTCACCGTCCCCCTGCAGCCTATTCACAGGCACAACAGGATTCAGGACCCGGGCTTGCCCAGAGGAGGAACATCTCATGGCTCTCTTCCTCGTCAGAGCCTGTTTCCGAAAAGGCACACATCCGGCTCCTTGTCCCACACGGAAGGTGGCAGCCCTGAAAGCTGTTGCTGGTCTTCACCGTCCCCCTGCAGCCTATTCACAGGCACAACAGGATCTGGGACCCGCGCTTGCCCAGAGGAGGAACATCTCATGGCTCTTGTCCTCGGCAGAGCCTGTTTCCGAAAAGGCACACATCCGGCTCCTTGTCCCACACGGAAGGTGGCAGCCGTGAAAGCTGTTGCTGGTCTTCACCGTCCCCCTGCAGCCTATTCACAGGCACAACAGGATCTGGGACCCGGGCTTGCCCAGAGGAGGAACATCTCATGGCTCTCGTCCTCGGCAGAGCCTGTTTCCGAAAAGGCACACGTCCGGCTCCTTGTCCCACACGGAAGGTGGCAGCCCTGAAAGCTGTTGCTGGTCTTCACCGTCCCCCTGCAGCCTATTCACAGGCACAACAGGATCTGGGACCCGGGCTTGCCCAGAGGAGGAACATCTCATGGCTCTTGTCCTCGGCAGGGCCTGTTTCCAAAAAGGCACACATCCGGCTCCTTGTCCCACACGGAAGGTGGCAGCCCTGAAAGCTGTTGCTGGTCTTCACCGTCCCCCTGCAGCCTGTTCACAGTCACAACAGGATTCAGGACCCGGGCTTGCCCAGAGGAGGAACATCTCATGGCTCTCGTCCTCGGCAGAGCCTGTTTCCGAAAAGGCACACATCCGGCTCCTTGTCCCACACGGAAGGTGGCAGCCCTGAAAGCTGTTGCTGGTCTTCACCGTCCCCCTGCAGCCTATTCACAGGCACAACAGGATTTGGACCCGGGCTTGCCCAGAGGAGGAACATCTCATGGCTCTCGTCCTCGGCAGAGCCTGATTCCGAAAAGGCACACGTCCGGCTCCTTGTCCCACACGGAAGGTGGCAGCCCTGAAAGCTGTTGCTGGTCTTCACCGTCCCCCTGCAGCCTATTCACAGGCACAACAGGATTCAGGACCCGGGCTTGCCCAGAGGAGGAACATCTCATGGCTCTCTTCCTCGTCAGAGCCTGTTTCCGAAAAGGCACACGTCCGGCTCCTTGTCCCACACGGAAGGTGGCAGCCGTGAAAGCTGTTGCTGCTCTTCACCGTCCCCCTGCAGCCTATTAACAGGCACAACAGGATCTGGGACCCGGGCTTGCCCAGAGGAGGAACATCTCATGGCTCTCGTCCTCGGCAGAGCCTGTTTCCGAAAAGGCACACGTCCGGCTCCTTGTCCCACACGGAAGGTGGCAGCCCTGAAAGCTGTTGCTGGTCTTCACCGTCCCCCTGCAGCCTATTCACAGGCACAACAGGATCTGGGACCCGGGCTTGCCCAGAGGAGGAACATCTCATGGCTCTCGTCCTCGGCACGGCCTGTTTCCAAAAAGGCACACATCCGGCTCCTTGTCCCACACGGAAGGTGGCAGCCATGAAAGCTGTTGCTGGTCTTCACCGTCCCCCTGCAGCCTATTCACAGGCACAACAGGATCTGGGACCCGGGCTTGCCCAGAGGAGGAACATATCATGGCTCTCGTCCTCGGCAGGGCCTGTTTCCAGAAAGACACACGTCCGGCTCCTTGTCCCACACGGAAGGTGGCAGCCCTGAAAGCTGTTGCTGGTCTTCACCGTCCCCCTGCAGCCTATTCACAGGCACAACAGGATCTGGGACCCGGGCTTGCCCAGAGGAGGAACATCTCATGGCTCTCACCAGCGGCATGGCCTGTTTCCGAAAAGGCACACGTCCGGCTCCTTGTCCCACACGGAAGGTGGCAGCCGTGAAAGCTGTTGCTGCTCTTCACCGTCCCCCTGCAGCCTATTAACAGGCACAACAGGATCTGGGACCCGGGCTTGCCCAGAGGAGGAACATCTCATGGCTCTCGTCCTCGGCAGAGCCTGTTTCCGAAAAGGCACACGTCCGGCTCCTTGTCCCACACGGAAGGTGGCAGCCCTGAAAGCTGTTGCTGGTCTTCACCGTCCCCCTGCAGCCTATTCACAGGCACAACAGGATCTGGGACCCGGGCTTGCCCAGAGGAGGAACATCTCATGGCTCTCGTCCTCGGCAGGGCCTGTTTCCAGAAAGACACACGTCCGGCTCCTTGTCCCACACGGAAGGTGGCAGCCCTGAAAGCTGTTGCTGGTCTTCACCGTCCCCCTGCAGCCTATTCACAGGCACAACAGGATTTGGACCCGGGCTTGCCCAGAGGAGGAACATCTCATGGCTCTCGTCCTCGGCAGGGCCTGTTTCCAAAAAGGCACACATCCGGCTCCTTGTCCCACACGGAAGGTGGCAGCCCTGAAAGCTGTTGCTGGTCTTCAACGTCCCCCTGCAGCCTGTTCACAGGCACAACAGGATTCAGGACCCGGGCTTGCCCAGAGGAGGAACATCTCATGGCTCTCGTCCTCGGCAGAGCCTGTTTCCGAAAAGGCACACGTCCGGCTCCTTGTCCCACACGGAAGGTGGCAGCCCTGAAAGCTGTTGCTGGTCTTCACCGTCCCCCTGCAGCCTATTCACAGGCACAACAGGATCTGGGACCCGGGCTTGCCCAGAGGAGGAACATCTCATGGCTCTTGTCCTCGGCAGGGCCTGTTTCCAAAAAGGCACACATCCGGCTCCTTGTCCCACACGGAAGGTGGCAGCCCTGAAAGCTGTTGCTGGTCTTCACCGTCCCCCTGCAGCCTGTTCACAGTCACAATAGGATTCAGGACCCGGGCTTGCCCAGAGGAGGAACATCTCATGGCTCTCGTCCTCGGCAGAGCCTGTTTCCGAAAAGGCACACATCCGGCTCCTTGTCCCACACGGAAGGTGGCAGCCCTGAAAGCTGTTGCTGGTCTTCACCGTCCCCCTGCAGCCTATTCACAGGCACAACAGGATTTGGACCCGGGCTTGCCCAGAGGAGGAACATCTCATGGCTCTCGTCCTCGGCAGAGCCTGATTCCGAAAAGGCACACGTCCGGCTCCTTGTCCCACACGGAAGGTGGCAGCCCTGAAAGCTGTTGCTGGTCTTCACCGTCCCCCTGCAGCCTATTCACAGGCACAACAGGATTCAGGACCCGGGCTTGCCCAGAGGAGGAACATCTCATGGCTCTCTTCCTCGTCAGAGCCTGTTTCCGAGAAGGCACACGTCCGGCTCCTTGTCCCACACGGAAGGTGGCAGCCGTGAAAGCTGTTGCTGCTCTTCACCGTCCCCCTGCAGCCTATTAACAGGCACAACAGGATCTGGGACCCGGGCTTGCCCAGAGGAGGAACATCTCATGGCTCTCGTCCTCGGCAGAGCCTGTTTCCGAAAAGGCACACGTACGGCTCCTTGTCCCACACGGAAGGTGGCAGCCCTGAAAGCTGTTGCTGGTCTTCACCGTCCCCCTGCAGCCTATTCACAGGCACAACAGGATTTGACCCGGGCTTGCCCAGAGGAGGAACATCTCATGGCTCTTGTCCTCGGCAGGGCCTGTTTCCAAAAAGGCACACATCCGGCTCCTTGTCCCACACGGAAGGTGGCAGCCCTGAAAGCTGTTGCTGGTCTTCACCGTCCCCCTGCAGCCTGTTCACAGTCACAACAGGATTAAGGACCCGGGCTTGCCCAGAGGAGGAACATCTCATGGCTCTCGTCCTCGGCAGAGCCTGTTTCCGAAAAGGCACACATCCGGCTCCTTGTCCCACACGGAAGGTGGCAGCCCTGAAAGCTGTTGCTGGTCTTCACCGTCCCCCTGCAGCCTATTCACAGGCACAACAGGATTTCGACCCGGGCTTGCCCAGAGGAGGAACATCTCATGGCTCTCGTCCTCGGCAGAGCCTGATTCCGAAAAGGCACACGTCCGGCTCCTTGTCCCACACGGAAGGTGGCAGCCCTGAAAGCTGTTGCTGGCCTTCACCTTCCCCCTGCAGCCTATTCACAGGCACAACAGGATCTGGGACCCGGGCTTGCCCAGAGGAGGAACATCTCATGGCTCTCGTCCTCGGCAGAGCCTGTTTCCGAAAAGGCACACATCCGGCTCCTTGTCCCACAAGGAAGGTGGCAGCCGTGAAAGCTGTTGCTGGTCTTCACCGTCCCCCTGCAGCCTATTCACAGGCACAACAGGATTTGGACCAGGGTTTCACCAGAGGAGGAACATCTCATGGCTCTCGTCCTCGGCACGGCCTTTTTCCAGAAAGGCACACGTCCGGCTCCTTGTCCCACACGGAAGGTGGCAGCCCTGAAAGCAGTTGCTGGCCTTCACCTTCCCCCTGCAGCCTATTCAGAGGCACAACAGGATCTGGGACCCGGGCTTGCCCAGAGGAGGAACATCTCATGGCTCTCGTCCTCAGCAGAGCCTGTTTCCAAAAAGGCACACGACCGGCTCCTTGTCCCACACGGAAGGTGGCAGCCCTGAAAGCTGTTGCTGGTCTTCACCGTCCCCCTGCAGCCTATTCACAGGCACAACAGGATTCAGGACCCGGGCTTGCCCAGAGGAGGAACATCTCATGGCTCTCTTCCTCGTCAGAGCCTGTTTCCGAAAAGGCACACATCCGGCTCCTTGTCCCACACGGAAGGTGGCAGCCCTGAAAGCTGTTGCTGGTCTTCACCGTCCCCCTGCAGCCTATTCACAGGCACAACAGGATCTGGGACCCGCGCTTGCCCAGAGGAGGAACATCTCATGGCTCTCTTCCTCGTCAGAGCCTGTTTCCGAAAAGGCACACATCCGGCTCCTTGTCCCACACGGAAGGTGGCAGCCCTGAAAGCTGTTGCTGGTCTTCACCATCCCCCTGCAGCCTATTCACAGGCACAACAGGATCTGGGACCCGGGCTTGCCCAGAGGAGGAACATCTCATGGCTCTCACCAGCGGCATGGCCTGTATCCGAAAAGGCACACGTCCGGCTCCTTGTCCCACACGGAAGGTGGCAGCCGTGAAAGCTGTTGCTGCTCTTCACCGTCCCCCTGCAGCCTATTCACAGGCACAACAGGATCTGGGACCCGGGCTTGCCCAGAGGAGGAACATCTCATGGCTCTCGTCCTCGGCAGAGCCTGTTTCCGAAAAGGCACACGTCCGGCTCCTTGTCCCACACGGAAGGTGGCAGCCCTGAAAGCTGTTGCTGGTCTTCACCGTCCCCCTGCAGCCTATTCACAGGCACAACAGGATCTGGGACCCGGGCTTGCCCAGAGGAGGAACATCTCATGGCTCTCGTCCTCGGCAGGGCCTGTTTCCAGAAAGACACACGTCCGGCTCCTTGTCCCACACGGAAGGTGGCAGCCCTGAAAGCTGTTGCTGCTCTTCACCGTCCCCCTGCAGCCTATTCACAGGCACAACAGGATCTGGGACCCGGGCTTGCCCAGAGGAGGAACATCTCATGGCTCTTGTCCTCGGCAGGGCCTGTTTCCAAAAAGGCACACATCCGGCTCCTTGTCCCACACGGAAGGTGGCAGCCCTGAAAGCTGTTGCTGGTCTTCACCGTCCCCCTGCAGCCTGTTCACAGTCACAACAGGATTCAGGACCCGGGCTTGCCCAGAGGAGGAACATCTCATGGCTCTCGTCCTCGGCAGAGCCTGTTTCCGAAAAGGCACACATCCGGCTCCTTGTCCCACACGGAAGGTGGCAGCCCTGAAAGCTGTTGCTGGTCTTCACCGTCCCCCTGCAGCCTATTCACAGGCACAACAGGATTTGGACCCGGGCTTGCCCAGAGGAGGAACATCTCATGGCTCTCGTCCTCGGCAGAGCCTGATTCCGAAAAGGCACACGTCCGGCTCCTTGTCCCACACGGAAGGTGGCAGCCCTGAAAGCTGTTGCTGGTCATCACCGTCCCCCTGCAGCCTATTCACAGGCACAACAGGATTCAGGACCCGGGCTTGCCCAGAGGAGGAACATCTCATGGCTCTCTTCCTCGTCAGAGCCTGTTTCCGAAAAGGCACACGTCCGGCTCCTTGTCCCACACGGAAGGTGGCAGCCGTGAAAGCTGTTGCTGCTCTTCACCGTCCCCCTGCAGCCTATTAACAGGCACAACAGGATCTGGGACCCGGGCTTGCCCAGAGGAGGAACATCTCATGGCTCTCGTCCTCGGCAGAGCCTGTTTCCGAAAAGGCACACGTCCGGCTCCTTGTCCCACACGGAAGGTGGCAGCCCTGAAAGCTGTTGCTGGTCTTCACCGTCCCCCTGCAGCCTATTCACAGGCACAACAGGATCTGGGACCCGGGCTTGCCCAGAGGAGGAACATCTCATGGCTCTCGTCCTCGGCACGGCCTGTTTCCAAAAAGGCACACATCCGTCTCCTTGTCCCACACGGAAGGTGGCAGCCATGAAAGCTGTTGCTGGTCTTCACCGTCCCCCTGCAGCCTATTCACAGGCACAACAGGATCTGGGACCCGGGCTTGCCCAGAGGAGGAACATCTCATGGCTCTCGTCCTCGGCAGGGCCTGTTTCCAGAAAGACACACGTCCGGCTCCTTGTCCCACACGGAAGGTGGCAGCCCTGAAAGCTGTTGCTGCTCTTCACCGTCCCCCTGCAGCCTATTCACAGGCACAACAGGATTTGGACCCGGGCTTGCCCAGAGGAGGAACATCTCATGGCTCTTGTCCTCGGCAGGGCCTGTTTCCAAAAAGGCACACATCCGGCTCCTTGTCCCACACGGAAGGTGGCAGCCCTGAAAGCTGTTGCTGGTCTTCACCGTCCCCCTGCAGCCTGTTCACAGTCACAACAGGATTCTGGACCCGGGCTTGCCCAGAGGAGGAACATCTCATGGCTCTCGTCCTCGGCAGAGCCTGTTTCCGAAAAGGCACACATCCGGCTCCTTGTCCCACACGGAAGGTGGCAGCCCTGAAAGCTGTTGCTGGTCTTCACCGTCCCCCTGCAGCCTATTCACAGGCACAACAGGATTTGGACCCGGGCTTGCCCAGAGGAGGAACATCTCATGGCTCTCGTCCTCGGCAGAGCCTGATTCCGAAAAGGCACACGTCCAGCTCCTTGTCCCACACGGAAGGTGGCAGCCCTGAAAGCTGTTGCTGCTCTTCACCGTCCCCCTGCAGCCTATTCACAGGCACAACAGGATCTGGGACCCGGGCTTGCCCAGAGGAGGAACATCTCATGGCTCTCACCAGTGGCACGGCCTGTTTCCAAAAAGGCACACATCCGGCTTCTTGTCCCACACGGAAGGTGGCAGCCCTGAAAGCTGTTGCTGGTCTTCACCGTCCCCCTGCAGCCTATTCACAGGCACAACAGGATTCAGGACCCGGGCTTGCCCAGAGGAGGAACATCTCATGGCTCTCTTCCTCGTCAGAGCCTGTTTCCGAAAAGGCACACATCCGGCTCCTTGTCCCACACGGAAGGTGGCAGCCCTGAAAGCTGTTGCTGGTCTTCACCGTCCCCCTGCAGCCTATTCACAGGCACAACAGGATCTGGGACCCGGGCTTGCCCAGAGGAGGAACATCTCATGACTCTCGTCCTCGGCAGAGCCTGTTTCCGAAAAGGCACACATCCGGCTCCTTGTCCCACACGGAAGGTGGCAGCCCTGAAAGCTGTTGCTGGTCTTCACCGTCCCCCTGCACCCTATTCACAGGCACAACAGGATCTGGGACCCGGGCTTGCCCAGAGGAGGAACATCTCATGGCTCTCACCAGTGGCATGGCCTGTTTCCGAAAAGGCACACATCCGGCTCCTTGTCCCACACGGAAGGTGGCAGCCGTGAAAGCTGTTGCTGCTCTTCACCGTCCCCCTGCAGCCTATTAACAGGCACAACAGGATCTGGGACCCGGGCTTGCCCAGAGGAGGAACATCTCATGGCTCTCGTCCTCGGCAGAGCCTGTTTCCGAAAAGGCACACGTCCGGCTCCTTGTCCCACACGGAAGGTGGCAGCCCTGAAAGATGTTGCTGGTCTTCACCGTCCCCCTGCAGCCTATTCACAGGCACAACAGGATCTGGGACCCGGGCTTGCCCAGAGGAGGAACATCTCATGGCTCTCGTCCTCGGCAGGGCCTGTTTCCAAAAAGGCACACATCCGGCTCCTTGTCCCACACGGAAGGTGGCAGCCATGAAAGCTGTTGCTGGTCTTCACCGTCCCCCTGCAGCCTATTCACAGGCACAACAGGATCTGGGACCCGGGCTTGCCCAGAGGAGGAACATCTCATGGCTCTCGTCCTCGGCAGGGCCTGTTTCCAGAAAGACACACGTCCGGCTCCTTGTCCCACACGGAAGGTGGCAGCCCTGAAAGCTGTTGCTGCTCTTTACCGTCCCCCTGCAGCCTATTCACAGGCACAACAGGATTTGGACCCGGGCTTGCCCAGAGGAGGAACATCTCATGGCTCTTGTCCTCGGCAGGGCCTGTTTCCAAAAAGGCACACATCCGGCTCCTTGTCCCACACGGAAGGTGGCAGCCCTGAAAGCTGTTGCTGGTCTTCACCGTCCCCCTGCAGCCTGTTCACAGTCACAACAGGATTCAGGACCCGGGCTTGCCCAGAGGAGGAACATCTCATGGCTCTCGTCCTCGGCAGAGCCTGTTTCCGAAAAGGCACACATCCGGCTCCTTGTCCCACACGGAAGGTGGCAGCCCTGAAAGCTGTTGCTGGTCTTCACCGTCCCCCTGCAGCCTATTCACAGGCACAACAGGATTTGGACCCGGGCTTGCCCAGAGGAGGAACATCTCATGGCTCTCGTCCTCGGCAGAGCCTGATTCCGAAAAGGCACACGTCCGGCTCCTTGTCCCACACGGAAGGTGGCAGCCCTGAAAGCTGTTGCTGCTCTTCACCGTCCCCCTGCAGCCTATTCACAGGCACAACAGGATCTGGGACCCGGGCTTGCCCAGAGGAGGAACATCTCATGGCTCTCACCAGTGGCACGGCCTGTTTCCAAAAAGGCACACATCCGGCTCCTTGTCCCACACGGAAGGTGGCAGCCCTGAAAGCTGTTGCTGGTCTTCACCGTCCCCCTGCAGCCTATTCACAGGCACAACAGGATCTGGGACCCGGGCTTGCCCAGAGGAGGAACATCTCATGGCTCTCGTCCTCGGCACGGCCTGTTTCCGAAAAGGCGCACGTCCGGCTCCTTGTCCCACACGGAATATGGCAGCCCTTAAAGCTCTTGCTGGTCTTCACCGTCCCCCTGCAGCCTATTCACAGGCACAACAGGATTCAGGACCCGGGCTTGCCCAGAGGAGGAACATCTCATGGCTCTCTTCCTCGTCAGAGCCTATTTCCGAAAAGGCACACATCCGGCTCCTTGTCCCACACGGAAGGTGGCAGCCCTGAAAGCTGTTGCTGGTCTTCACCGTCCCCCTGCAGCCTATTCACAGGCACAACAGGATTTGGACCCGGGCTTGCCCAGAGGAGGAACATCTCATGGCTCTCGTCCTCGGCAGAGCCTGTTTCCGAAAAGGCACACGTCCGGCTCCTTGTCCCACACGGAAGGTGGCAGCCCTGAAAGCTGTTGCTGGTCATCACCGTCCCCCTGCAGCCTATTCACAGGCACAACAGGATTCAGGACCCGGGCTTGCCCAGAGGAGGAACATCTCATGGCTCTCTTCCTCGTCAGAGCCTGTTTCCGAAAAGGCACACGTCCGGCTCCTTGTCCCACACGGAAGGTGGCAGCCGTGAAAGCTGTTGCTGCTCTTCACCGTCCCCCTGCAGCCTATTAACAGGCACAACAGGATCTGGGACCCGGGCTTGCCCAGAGGAGGAACATCTCATGGCTCTCGTCCTCGGCAGAGCCTGTTTCCGAAAAGGCACACGTCCGGCTCCTTGTCCCACACGGAAGGTGGCAGCCCTGAAAGCTGTTGCTGGTCTTCACCGTCCCCCTGCAGCCTATTCACAGGCACAACAGGATCTGGGACCCGGGCTTGCCCAGAGGAGGAACATCTCATGGCTCTCGTCCTCGGCACGGCCTGTTTCCAAAAAGGCACACATCCGGCTCCTTGTCCCACACGGAAGGTGGCAGCCATGAAAGCTGTTGCTGGTCTTCACCGTCCCCCTGCAGCCTATTCACAGGCACAACAGGATCTGGGACCTGGGCTTGCCCAGAGGAGGAACATCTCATGGCTCTCGTCCTCGGCAGGGCCTGTTTCCAGAAAGACACACGTCCGGCTCCTTGTCCCACACGGAAGGTGGCAGCCCTGAAAGCTGTTGCTGCTCTTCACCGTCCCCCTGCAGCCTATTCACAGGCACAACAGGATTTGGACCCGGGCTTGCCCAGAGGAGGAACATCTCATGGCTCTTGTCCTCGGCAGGGCCTGTTTCCAAAAAGGCACACATCCGGCTCCTTGTCCCACACGGAAGGTGGCAGCCCTGAAAGCTGTTGCTGGTCTTCACCGTCCCCCTGCAGCCTGTTCACAGTCACAACAGGATTCAGGACCCGGGCTTGCCCAGAGGAGGAACATCTCATGGCTCTCGTCCTCGGCAGAGCCTGTTTCCGAAAAGGCACACATCCGGCTCCTTGTCCCACACGGAAGGTGGCAGCCCTGAAAGCTGTTGCTGGTCTTCACCGTCCCCCTGCAGCCTATTCACAGGCACAACAGGATTTGGACCCGGGCTTGCCCAGAGGAGGAACATCTCAGGGCTCTCGTCCTCGGCAGAGCCTGATTCCGAAAAGGCACACGTCCGGCTCCTTGTCCCACACGGAAGGTGGCAGCCCTGAAAGCTGTTGCTGGTCTTCACCGTCCCCCTGCAGCCTATTCACAGGCACAACAGGATCTGGGACCCGGGCTTGCCCAGAGGAGGAACATCTCATGGCTCTCACCAGTGGCACGGCCTGTTTCCAAAAAGGCACACATCCGGCTCCTTGTCCCACACGGAAGGTGGCAGCCCTGAAAGCTGTTGCTGGTCTTCACCGTCCCCCTGCAGCCTATTCACAGGCACAACAGGATTCAGGACCCGGGCTTGCCCAGAGGAGGAACATCTCATGGCTCTCGTCCTCGGCAGAGCCTGATTCCGAAAAGGCACACGTCCGGCTCCTTGTCCCACACGGAAGGTGGCAGCCCTGAAAGCTGTTGCTGCTCTTCACCGTCCCCCTGCAGCCTATTCACAGGCACAACAGGATCTGGGACCCGGGCTTGCCCAGAGGAGGAACATCTCATGGCTCTCGTCCTCGGCAGAGCCTGTTTCCGAAAAGGCACACGTCCGGCTCCTTGTCCCACACGGAAGGTGGCAGCCCTGAAAGCTGTTGCTGGTCTTCACCGTCCCCCTGCAGCCTATTCACAGGCACAAGAGGATCTGGGACCCGGGCTTGGCCAGAGGAGGAACATCTCATGGCTCTCGTCCTCGGCAGGGCCTGTTTCCAGAAAGGCACACATCCGGCTCCTTGTCCCACACGGAAGGTGGCAGCCGTGAAAGCTGTTGTTGGTCTTCACCGTCCCCCTGCAGCCTATTCACAGGCACAACAGGATTTGGACCAGGGTTTCACCAGAGGAGGAACATCTCATGGCTCTCGTCCTCGGCACGGCCTTTTTCCAGAAAGGCACACGTCCGGCTCCTTGTCCCACACGGAAGGTGGCAGCCCTGAAAGCAGTTGCTGGCCTTCACCTTCCCCCTGCAGCCTATTCAGAGGCACAACAGGATCTGGGACCCGGGCTTGCCCAGAGGAGGAACATCTCATGGCTCTCGTCCTCAGCAGAGCCTGTTTCCAAAAAGGCACACGACCGGCTCCTTGTCCCACACGGAAGGTGGCAGCCCTGAAAGCTGTTGCTGGTCTTCACCGTCCCCCTGCAGCCTATTCACAGGCACAACAGGATTCAGGACCCGGGCTTGCCCAGAGGAGGAACATCTCATGGCTCTCTTCCTCGTCAGAGCCTGTTTCCGAAAAGGCACACATCCGGCTCCTTGTCCCACACGGAAGGTGGCAGCCCTGAAAGCTGTTGCTGGTCTTCACCGTCCCCCTGCAGCCTATTCACAGGCACAACAGGATCTGGGACCCGCGCTTGCCCAGAGGAGGAACATCTCATGGCTCTCACCAGCGGCATGGCCTGTTTCCGAAAAGGCACACGTCCGGCTCCTTGTCCCACACGGAAGGTGGCAGCCGTGAAAGCTGTTGCTGCTCTTCACCGTCCCCCTGCAGCCTATTAACAGGCACAACAGGATCTGGGACCCGGGCTTGCCCAGAGGAGGAACATCTCATGGCTCTCGTCCTCGGCAGAGCCTGTTTCCGAAAAGGCACACGTCCGGCTCCTTGTCCCACACGGAAGGTGGCAGCCCTGAAAGCTGTTGCTGGTCTTCACCGTCCCCCTGCAGCCTATTCACAGGCACAACAGGATCTGGGACCCGGGCTTGCCCAGAGGAGGAACATCTCATGGCTCTCGTCCTCGGCAGGGCCTGTTTCCAGAAAGACACACGTCCGGCTCCTTGTCCCACACGGAAGGTGGCAGCCCTGAAAGCTGTTGCTGCTCTTCACCGTCCCCCTGCAGCCTATTCACAGGCACAACAGGATTTGGACCCGGGCTTGCCCAGAGGAGGAACATCTCATGGCTCTCGTCCTCGGCAGGGCCTGTTTCCAAAAAGGCACACATCCGGCTCCTTGTCCCACACGGAAGGTGGCAGCCCTGAAAGCTGTTGCTGGTCTTCAACGTCCCCCTGCAGCCTGTTCACAGGCACAACAGGATTCAGGACCCGGGCTTGCCCAGAGGAGGAACATCTCATGGCTCTCGTCCTCGGCAGAGCCTGTTTCCGAAAAGGCACACATCCGGCTCCTTGTCCCACACGGAAGGTGGCAGACCTGAAAGCTGTTGCTGGTCTTCACCGTCCCCCTGCAGCCTATTCACAGGCACAACAGGATCTGGGACCCGGGCTTGCCCAGAGGAGGAACATCTCATGGCTCTTGTCCTCGGCAGGGCCTGTTTCCAAAAAGGCACACATCCGGCTCCTTGTCCCACACGGAAGGTGGCAGCCCTGAAAGCTGTTGCTGGTCTTCACCGTCCCCCTGCAGCCTGTTCACAGTCACAACAGGATTCAGGACCCGGGCTTGCCCAGAGGAGGAACATCTCATGGCTCTCGTCCTCGGCAGAGCCTGTTTCCGAAAAGGCACACATCCGGCTCCTTGTCCCACACGGAAGGTGGCAGCCCTGAAAGCTGTTGCTGGTCTTCACCGTCCCCCTGCAGCCTATTCACAGGCACAGCAGGATTTGGACCCGGGCTTGCCCAGAGGAGGAACATCTCATGGCTCTCGTCCTCGGCAGAGCCTGATTCCGAAAAGGCACACGTCCGGCTCCTTGTCCCACACGGAAGGTGGCAGCCCTGAAAGCTGTTGCTGGTCATCACCGTCCCCCTGCAGCCTATTCACAGGCACAACAGGATTCAGGACCCGGGCTTGCCCAGAGGAGGAACATCTCATGGCTCTCTTCCTCGTCAGAGCCTGTTTCCGAAAAGGCACACGTCCGGCTCCTTGTCCCACACGGAAGGTGGCAGCCCTGAAAGCTGTTGCTGGTCTTCACCGTCCCCCTGCAGCCTATTCACAGGCACAACAGGATCTGGGACCCGCGCTTGCCCAGAGGAGGAACATCTCATGGCTCTCGTCCTCGGCAGAGCCTGTTTCCGAAAAGGCACACATCCGGCTCCTTGTCCCACACGGAAGGTGGCAGCCCTGAAAGCTGTTGCTGGTCTTCACCGTCCCCCTGCAGCCTATTCACAGGCACAACAGGATCTGGGACCCGGGCTTGCCCAGAGGAGGAACATCTCATGGCTCTCACCAGCGGCATGGCCTGTTTCCGAAAAGGCACACGTCCGGCTCCTTGTCCCACACGGAAGGTGGCAGCCGTGAAAGCTGTTGCTGCTCTTCACCGTCCCCCTGCAGCCTATTAACAGGCACAACAGGATCTGGGACCCGGGCTTGCCCAGAGGAGGAACATCTCATGGCTCTCGTCCTCGGCAGAGCCTGTTTCCGAAAAGGCACACGTCCGGCTCCTTGTCCCACACGGAAGGTGGCAGCCCTGAAAGCTGTTGCTGGTCTTCACCGTCCCCCTGCAGCCTATTCACAGGCACAACAGGATCTGGGACCCGGGCTTGCCCAGAGGAGGAACATCTCATGGCTCTCGTCCTCGGCAGGGCCTGTTTCCAGAAAGACACACGTCCGGCTCCTTGTCCCACACGGAAGGTGGCAGCCCTGAAAGCTGTTGCTGCTCTTCACCGTCCCCCTGCAGCCTGTTCACAGGCACAACAGGATTCAGGACCCGGGCTTGCCCAGAGGAGGAACATCTTATGGCTCTCGTCCTCGGCAGAGCCTGTTTCCGAAAAGGCACACATCCGGCTCCTTGTCCCACACGGAAGGTGGCAGCCCTGAAAGCTGTTGCTGGTCTTCACCGTCCCCCTGCAGCCTATTCACAGGCACAACAGGATCTGGGACCCGGGCTTGCCCAGAGGAGGAACATCTCATGGCTCTTGTCCTCGGCAGGGCCTGTTTCCAAAAAGGCACACATCCGGCTCCTTGTCCCACACGGAAGGTGGCAGCCCTGAAAGCTGTTGCTGGTCTTCACCGTCCCCCTGCAGCCTGTTCACAGTCACAACAGGATTCAGGACCCGGGCTTGCCCAGAGGAGGAACATCTCATGGCTCTCGTCCTCGGCAGAGCCTGTTTCCGAAAAGGCACACATCCGGCTCCTTGTCCCACACGGAAGGTGGCAGCCCTGAAAGCTGTTGCTGGTCTTCACCGTCCCCCTGCAGCCTATTCACAGGCACAACAGGATTTGGACCCGGGCTTGCCCAGAGGAGGAACATCTCATGGCTCTCGTCCTCGGCAGAGCCTGATTCCGAAAAGGCACACGTCCGGCTCCTTGTCCCACACGGAAGGTGGCAGCCCTGAAAGCTGTTGCTGGTCATCACCGTCCCCCTGCAGCCTATTCACAGGCACAACAGGATTCAGGACCCGGGCTTGCCCAGAGGAGGAACATCTCATGGCTCTCTTCCTCGTCAGAGCCTGTTTCCGAAAAGGCACACGTCCGGCTCCTTGTCCCACACGGAAGGTGGCAGCCCTGAAAGCTGTTGCTGGTCTTCACCGTCCCCCTGCAGCCTATTAACAGGCACAACAGGATCTGGGACCCGGGCTTGCCCAGAGGAGGAACATCTCATGGCTCTCGTCCTCGGCAGAGCCTGTTTCCGAAAAGGCACACGTCCGGCTCCTTGTCCCACACGGAAGGTGGCAGCCCTGAAAGCTGTTGCTGGTCTTCACCGTCCCCCTGCAGCCTATTCACAGGCACAACAGGATCTGGGACCCGGGCTTGCCCAGAGGAGGAACATCTCATGGCTCTCGTCCTCGGCACGGCCTGTTTCCAAAAAGGCACACATCCGGCTCCTTGTCCCACACGGAAGGTGGCAGCCATGAAAGCTGTTGCTGGTCTTCACCGTCCCCCTGCAGCCTATTCACAGGCACAACAGGATCTGGGACCCGGGCTTGCCCAGAGGAGGAACATCTCATGGCTCTCGTCCTCGGCAGGGCCTGTTTCCAGAAAGACACACGTCCGGCTCCTTGTCCCACACGGAAGGTGGCAGCCCTGAAAGCTGTTGCTGCTCTTCACCGTCCCCCTGCAGCCTATTCACAGGCACAACAGGATCTGGGACCCGGGCTTGCCCAGAGGAGGAACATCTCATGGCTCTCGTCCTCGGCACGGCCTGTTTCCAAAAAGGCACACATCCGGCTCCTTGTCCCACACGGAAGGTGGCAGCCCTGAAAGCTGTTGCTGCTCTTCACCGTCCCCCTGCAGCCTGTTCACAGTCACAACAGGATTCAGGACCCGGGCTTGCCCAGAGGAGGAACATCTCATGGCTCTCGTCCTCGGCAGAGCCTGTTTCCGAAAAGGCACACATCCGGCTCCTTGTCCCACACGGAAGGTGGCAGCCCTGAAAGCTCTTGCTGCTCTTCACCGTCCCCCTGCAGCCTATTCACAGGCACAACAGGATTTGGACCCGGGCTTGCCCAGAGGAGGAACATCTCATGGCTCTCGTCCTCGGCAGAGCCTGATTCCGAAAAGGCACACGTCCGGCTCCTTGTCCCACACGGAAGGTGGCAGCCCTGAAAGCTGTTGCTGCTCTTCACCGTCCCCCTGCAGCCTATTCACAGGCACAAGAGGATCTGGGACCCGGGCTTGCCCAGAGGAGGAACATCTCATGGCTCTCACCAGTGGCACGGCCTGTTTCCAAAAAGGCACACATCCGGCTCCTTGTCCCACACGGAAGGTGGCAGCCCTGAAAGCTGTTGCTGGTCTTCACCGTCCCCCTGCAGCCTATTCACAGGCACAACAGGATTCAGGACCCGGGCTTGCCCAGAGGAGGAACATCTCATGGCTCTCTTCCTCGTCAGAGCCTGTTTCCGAAAAGGCACACATCCGGCTCCTTGTCCCACACGGAAGGTGGCAGCCCTGAAAGCTGTTGCTGGTCTTCACCGTCCCCCTGCAGCCTATTCACAGGCACAACAGGATCTGGGACCCGGGCTTGCCCAGAGGAGGAACATCTCATGACTCTCGTCCTCGGCAGAGCCTGTTTCCGAAAAGGCACACATCCGGCTCCTTGTCCCACACGGAAGGTGGCAGCCCTGAAAGCTGTTGCTGGTCTTCACCGTCCCCCTGCAGCCTATTCACAGGCACAACAGGATCTGGGACCCGGGCTTGCCCAGAGGAGGAACATCTCATGGCTCTCACCAGTGGCATGGCCTGTTTCCGAAAAGGCACACGTCCGGCTCCTTGTCCCACACGGAAGGTGGCAGCCGTGAAAGCTGTTGCTGCTCTTCACCGTCCCCCTGCAGCCTATTAACAGGCACAACAGGATCTGGGACCCGGGCTTGCCCAGAGGAGGAACATCTCATGGCTCTCGTCCTCGGCAGAGCCTGTTTCCGAAAAGGCACACGTCCGGCTCCTTGTCCCACACGGAAGGTGGCAGCCCTGAAAGATGTTGCTGGTCTTCACCGTCCCCCTGCAGCCTATTCACAGGCACAACAGGATCTGGGACCCGGGCTTGCCCAGAGGAGGAACATCTCATGGCTCTCGTCCTCGGCAGGGCCTGTTTCCAAAAAGGCACACATCCGGCTCCTTGTCCCACACGGAAGGTGGCAGCCATGAAAGCTGTTGCTGGTCTTCACCGACCCCTGCAGCCTATTCACAGGCACAACAGGATCTGGGACCCGGGCTTGCCCAGAGGAGGAACATCTCATGGCTCTCGTCCTCGGCAGGGCCTGTTTCCAGAAAGACACACGTCCGGCTCCTTGTCCCACACGGAAGGTGGCAGCCCTGAAAGCTGTTGCTGCTCTTCACCGTCCCCCTGCAGCCTATTCACAGGCACAACAGGATTTGGACCCGGGCTTGCCCAGAGGAGGAACATCTCATGGCTCTTGTCCTCGGCAGGGCCTGTTTCCAAAAAGGCACACATCCGGCTCCTTGTCCCACACGGAAGGTGGCAGCCCTGAAAGCTGTTGCTGGTCTTCACCGTCCCCCTGCAGCCTGTTCACAGTCACAACAGGATTCAGGACCCGGGCTTGCCCAGAGGAGGAACATCTCATGGCTCTCGTCCTCGGCAGAGCCTGTTTCCGAAAAGGCACACATCCGGCTCCTTGTCCCACACGGAAGGTGGCAGCCCTGAAAGCTGTTGCTGGTCTTCACCATCCCCCTGCAGCCTATTCACAGGCACAACAGGATTTGGACCCGGGCTTGCCCAGAGGAGGAACATCTCATGGCTCTCGTCCTCGTCAGGGCCTGATTCCGAAAAGGCACACGTCCGGCTCCTTGTCCCACACGGAAGGTGGCAGCCCTGAAAGCTGTTGCTGCTCTTCACCGTCCCCCTGCAGCCTATTCACAGGCACAACAGGATCTGGGACCCGGGCTTGCCCAGAGGAGGAACATCTCATGGCTCTCACCAGTGGCACGGCCTGTTTCCAAAAAGGCACACATCCGGCTCCTTGTCCCACACGGAAGGTGGCAGCCCTGAAAGCTGTTGCTGGTCTTCACCGTCCCCCTGCAGCCTATTCACAGGCACAACAGGATCTGGGACCCGGGCTTGCCCAGAGGAGGAACATCTCATGGCTCTCGTCCTCGGCACGGCCTGTTTCCGAAAAGGCGCACGTCCGGCTCCTTGTCCCACACGGAATATGGCAGCCCTGAAAGCTGTTGCTGGTCTTCACCGTCCCCCTGCAGCCTATTCACAGGCACAACAGGATTCAGGACCCGGGCTTGCCCAGAGGAGGAACATCTCATGGCTCTCTTCCTCGTCAGAGCCTATTTCCGAAAAGGCACACATCCGGCTCCTTGTCCCACACGGAAGGTGGCAGCCCTGAAAGCTGTTGCTGGTCTTCACCGTCCCCCTGCAGCCTATTCACAGGCACAACAGGATCTGGGACCCGGGCTTGCCCAGAGGAGGAACATCTCATGGCTCTCGTCCTCGGCAGAGCCTGTTTCCGAAAAGGCACACGTCCGGCTCCTTGTCCCACACGGAAGGTGGCAGCCCTGAAAGCTGTTGCTGGTCTTCACCGTCCCCCTGCAGCCTATTCACAGGCACAAGAGGATCTGGGACCCGGGCTTGGCCAGAGGAGGAACATCTCATGGCTCTCGTCCTCGGCAGGGCCTGTTTCCAGAAAGGCACACATCCGGCTCCTTGTCCCACACGGAAGGTGGCAGCCGTGAAAGCTGTTGTTGGTCTTCACCGTCCCCCTGCAGCCTATTCACAGGCACAACAGGATTTGGACCAGGGTTTCACCAGAGGAGGAACATCTCATGGCTCTCGTCCTCGGCACGGCCTTTTTCCAGAAAGGCACACGTCCGGCTCCTTGTCCCACACGGAAGGTGGCAGCCCTGAAAGCTCTTGCTGGTCTTCACCTTCCCCCTGCAGCCTATTCAGAGGCACAACAGGATCTGGGACCCGGGCTTGCCCAGAGGAGGAACATCTCATGGCTCTCGTCCTCAGCAGAGCCTGTTTCCGAGAAGGCACACGTCCGGCTCCTTGTCCCACACGGAAGGTGGCAGCCGTGAAAGCTGTTGCTGGTCTTCACCGTCCCCCTGCAGCCTATTCACAGGCACAACAGGATCTGGGACCCGGGCTTGCCCAGAGGAGGAACATCTCATGGCTCTCGTCGTCGGCAGAGCCTGTTTCCGAGAAGGCACACGTCCGGCTCCTTGTCCCACACGGAAGGTGGCAGTCCTGAAAGCTGTTGCTGGTCTTCACCGTCCCCCTGCAGCCTATTCACAGGCACAAGAGGATCTGGGACCTGGGCTTGCCCAGAGGAGGAACATCTCATGGCTCTCGTCCTCGGCAGGGCCTGTTTCCAAAAAGGCACACGACCGGCTCCTTGTCCCACACGGAAGGTGGCAGCCCTGAAAGCTGTTGCTGGTCTTCACCGTCCCCCTGCAGCCTATTCACAGGCACAACAGGATTCAGGACCCGGGCTTGCCCAGAGGAGGAACATCTCATGGCTCTCTTCCTCGTCAGAGCCTGTTTCCGAAAAGGCACACATCCGGCTCCTTGTCCCACACGGAAGGTGGCAGCCCTGAAAGCTGTTGCTGGTCTTCACCGTCCCCCTGCAGCCTATTCACAGGCACAACAGGATCTGGGACCCGGGTTTGCCCAGAGGAGGAACATCTCATGGCTCTCACCAGCGGCATGGCCTGTTTCCGAAAAGGCACACGTCCGGCTCCTTGTCCCACACGGAAGGTGGCAGCCGTGAAAGCTGTTGCTGCTCTTCACCGTCCCCCTGCAGCCTATTAACAGGCACAACAGGATCTGGGACCCGGGCTTGCCCAGAGGAGGAACATCTCATGGCTCTCGCCCTCGGCAGAGCCTGTTTCCGAAAAGGCACACGTCCGGCTCCTTGTCCCACACGGAAGGTGGCAGCCCTGAAAGCTGTTGCTGGTCTTCACCGTCCCCCTGCAGCCTATTCACAGGCACAACAGGATCTGGGACCCCGGCTTGCCCAGAGGAGGAACATCTCATGGCTCTCGTCCTCAGCAGAGCCTGTTTCCGAGAAGGCACACGTCCGGCTCCTTGTCCCACACGGAAGGTGGCAGCCCTGAAAGCTGTTCCTGGTCTTCACCGTCCCCCTTCAGCCTATTCACAGGCACAACAGGATCTGGGACCCGGGCTTGCCCAGAGGAGGAACATCTCATGGCTCTCGTCCTCGGCAGAGCCTGTTTCCGAGAAGGCACACGTCTGGCTCCTTGTCCCACACGGAAGGTGGCAGCCATGAAAGCTGTTGCTGGTCTTCACCGTCCCCCTGCAGCCTATTCACAGGCACAACAGGATCTGGGACCCGGGCTTGCCCAGAGGAGGAACATCTCATGGCTCTCGTCCTCGGCAGGGCCTGTTTCCAGAAAAACACACGTCCGGCTCCTTGTCCCACACGGAAGGTGGCAGCCCTGAAAGCTGTTGCTGCTCTTCACCGTCCCCCTGCAGCCTATTCACAGGCACAACAGGATTTGGACCCGGGCTTGCCCAGAGGAGGAACATCTCATGGCTCTCGTCCTCGGCAGGGCCTGTTTCCAAAAAGGCACACATCCGGCTCCTTGTCCCACACGGAAGGTGGCAGCCCTGAAAGCTGTTGCTGGTCTTCAACGTCCCCCTGCAGCCTGTTCACAGGCACAACAGGATTCAGGACCCGGGCTTGCCCAGAGGAGGAACATCTCATGGCTCTCGTCCTCGGCAGAGCCTGTTTCCGAAAAGGCACACATAGGGCTCCTTGTCCCACACGGAAGGTGGCAGCCCTGAAAGCTGTTGCTGGTCTTCACCGTCCCCCTGCAGCCTATTCACAGGCACAACAGGATTTGGACCCGGGCTTGCCCAGAGGAGGAACATCTCATGGCTCTCGTCCTCGGCAGAGCCTGATTCCGAAAAGGCACACGTCCGGCTCCTTGTCCCACACGGAAGGTGGCAGCCCTGAAAGCTGTTGCTGCTCTTCACCGTCCCCCTGCAGCCTATTCACAGGCACAACAGGATCTGGGACCCGGGCTTGCCCAGAGGAGGAACATCTCATGGCTCTCGTCCTCGGCACGGCCTGTTTCCAGAAAGGCACAAGTCCGGCTCCTTGTCCCACACGGAAGGTGGCAGCCCTGAAAGCTGTTGCTGGTCTTCACCGTCCCCCTGCAGCCTATTCACAGGCACAACAGGATCTGGGACCCGGGCTTGCCCAGAGGAGGAACATCTCATGGCTCTCGTCCTCGGCAGGGCCTGTTTCCGAAAAGGCGCACGTCAGGCTCCTTGTCCCACACGGAATATGGCAGCCCTTAAAGCTCTTGCTGGTCTTCACCGTCCCCCTGCAGCCTATTCACAGGCACAACAGGATTCAGGACCCGGGCTTGCCCAGAGGAGGAACATCTCATGGCTCTCTTCCTCGTCAGAGCCTATTTCCGAAAAGGCACACATCCGGCTCCTTGTCCCACACGGAAGGTGGCAGCCCTGAAAGCTGTTGCTGGTCTTCACCGTCCCCCTGCAGCCTATTCACAGGCACAACAGGATCTGGGACCCGGGCTTGCCCAGAGGAGGAACATCTCATGGCTCTCGTCCTCGGCAGAGCCTGTTTCCGAAAATAGCACACGTCCGGCTCCTTGTCCCACACGGAAGGTGGCAGCCCTGAAAGCTGTTGCTGGTCTTCACCGTCCCCCTGCAGCCTATTCACAGGCACAAGAGTATCTGGGACCCGGGCTTGCCCAGAGGAGGAACATCTCATGGCTCTCGTCCTCGGCAGGGCCTGTTTCCAGAAAGGCACACATCCGGCTCCTTGTCCCACACGGAAGGTGGCAGCCGTGAAAGCTGTTGTTGGTCTTCACCGTCCCCCTGCAGCCTATTCACAGGCACAACAGGATTTGGACCAGGGTTTCACCAGAGGAGGAACATCTCATGGCTCTCGTCCTCGGCACGGCCTTTTTCCAGAAAGGCACACGTCCGGCTCCTTGTCCCACACGGAAGGTGGCAGCCCTGAAAGCAGTTGCTGGCCTTCACCTTCCCCCTGCAGCCTATTCAGAGGCACAACAGGATCTGGGACCCGGGCTTGCCCTGAGGAGGAACATCTCATGGCTCTCGTCCTCGGCAGAGCCTGTTTCCGAAAAGGCACACGTCCGGCTCCTTGTCCCACACGGAAGGTGGCAGCCCTGAAAGCTGTTGCTGGTCTTCACCGTCCCCCTGCAGCCTATTCACAGGCACAACAGGATCTGGGACCCGGGCTTTCCCAGAGGAGGAACATCTCATGGCTCTCGTCCTCGGCAGGGCCTGTTTCCAAGAAGGCACACATCCGTCTCCTTGTCCCACACGGAAGGTGGCAGCCCTGAAAGCTGTTGCTGGTCTTCACCATCCCCCTGCAGCCTATTCACAGGCACAACAGGATCTGGGACCCCGGCTTGCCCAGAGGAGGAACATCTCATGGCTCTCGTCCTCAGCAGAGCCTGTTTCCGAGAAGGCACACGTCCGGCTCCTTGTCCCACACGGAAGGTGGCAGCCCTGAAAGCTGTTGCTGGTCTTCACCGTCCCCCTGCAGCCTATTCACAGGCACAAAAGGATCTGGGACCCGGGCTTGCCCAGAGGAGGAACATCTCATGGCTCTCGTCCTCAGCAGAGCCTGTTTCCGAGAAGGCACACGTCCGGCTCCTTGTCCCACACGGAAGGTGG
>NW_026060928.1:0-26553 GCF_929443795.1 Astur gentilis
CACCGTCCCCCTGCAGCCTATTCACAGGCACAACAGGATTCGGGACCCGGGCTTGCCCAGAGGAGGAACATCTCATGGCTCTCTTCGTCAGCAGAGCCTGTTTCCGCAAAAGAATACGTCCAGCTCCTTGTCCCACACGGAAGGTGGCAGCCCTGAAAGCTGTTGCTGGTGTTCACCATCCCCCTGCAGCCTATTCATACGCACAAGAGGATTTGGGACACGGGCTTGCCCAGAGGAGGAACATCTCATGGCTCTCTTCGTCAGCAGAGCCTGTTTCCGAAAAGGCACACGTCCGGCTCCTTGTCGCACACGGAAGGTGGCAGCCCTGAAAGCTGTTGCTGGTCTTCACCGTCCCCCTGCAGCCTATTCACAGGCACAACAGGATCTGGGACCCGGGCTTACCCAGAGGAGGAACATCTCATGGCTCTCGTCCTTGGCAGGGCCTGTTTCCGGAAAGGCACACGTCCGGCTCCTTCTCCCACACGGAAGGTGTCAGCCCTTAATGCTGTTGCTGGTCTTCACCGTCCCCCTGCAGCCTATTCACAGGCACAACAGGATCTCGGACCCGGGCTTGCCCAGAGGAGGAACATCCCATGGCTCTCTTCGTCAGCAGAGCCTGGTTCCGCAAAGGAACACGTACGGCTCCTTGTCCCACACGGAAGGTGGCAGCCCTGAAAGCTGTTGCTGGTCTTCACCATCCCCCTGCAGCCTATTCACAGGCACAACAGCATTTGGGACCCGGGCTTGCCCAGATGAGGAACATCTCATGGCTCTCGTCCTCGGCAAGGCCTGTTTCCGAAAAGGCACACGTCCGGCTCCTTGTCCCACATGGAAGGTGGCAGCCCTGAAAGCTGTTGCTGGTCTTCACCGTCCCCCTGCAGCCTATTTACAGGCACAACAGGATCTGGGACCCGGGCTTGCCCAGAGGAGGAACATCCCATGGCTCTCTCCGTCAGCAGAGCCTTTTTCCGCAAAAGAATACGTCCAGCTCTTTTTCCCACACGGAAGGTGGCAGCCCTGAAAGCTGTTGCTGGTCTTCACCGTCCCCCTGCAGTCTATTCTCAGGTACAACAGGATCTCGGACCCGGGCTTGCCCAGAGGAGGAACATCTCATGGCTCTCGTCCTCGGCAAGGCCTGTTTCCGAAAAGGCACACGTCCGGCTCCTTGTCCCACACGGAAGGTGGCAGCCCTGAAAGCTGTTGCTGGTCTTCACCGTCCCCCTGCAGCCTATTCACACTCACAAGAGGATGTGGGACACGGTCTTGCCCAGAGGAGGAACATCTCATGGCTCTCGTACTCAGCAGAGCCTGTTTCCGAAAAGGCACACGTCCGGCTCCTTGTCCCACACGGAAGGTGGCAGCGCTGAAAGCTGTTGCTGGTCTTCACCGTCCCCCTGCAGCTTATTCACAGGCACAACAGGATTCAGGACCCGGGCTTGCCCAGAGGAGGAACATCTCATGGCTCTCGTCGTCATCAGAGCCTGGTTCCGCAAAGGAACACGTCCGGATCCTTGTCCCACAAGGAAGGTGGCAGCCCTGAAAGCTGTTGCTGGTCTTCACCGTCCCCCTGCAGCCTATTCACACTCACAAGAGGATGTGGGACCCGGGCTTGCCCAGAGGAGGAACATCTCATGGCTCTCGTCCTCAGCAGGGCCTGTTTCCGAAAAGGCACACCTCGGCTCCTTGTCCCACACGGAAGGTGGCAGCCCTGAAAGCTGTTGCTGGTCTTCACCGTCCCCCTGCAGCCTATTCACACGCACAAGACGATTTGGGACCTGGGCTTGCCCAGAGGAGGAACATCTCATGTCTCTCGTCCTCGGCAGGGCCTTATTCCGAAAAGGCACACGTCCGGCTCCTTGTCCCACACTGAAGGTGGCAGCACTGAAAGCTGTTGCTGGTCTTCACCATCCCCCCGCAGCCTATTCACAGGTACAACAGGATCTCAGACTCGGGCTTGCCCAGAGAAGGAACATCTCATGTCTCTCGTCCTCGGCAGCGCCTGCTTCCGAAAAGGCACACGTCCGGCTCCTTGTCCCACAAGTAAGGTGGCAGCGCTGAAAGCTGTTGCTGGTCTTCACCGTCCCCCTGCAGCCTATTCACAGGCACAACAGGATTCAGGACCCGGGCTTGCCCAGAGAAGGAACATCTCATGGCTCTCTTCGTCAGCAGAGCCTGGTTCCGCAAAGAACACGTCCGGATCCTTGTCCCACAAGGAAGGTGGCAGCCCTGAAAGCTGTTGCTGGTCTTCACCGTCCCCCTGCAGCTTATTCACACTCTCAAGAGGATGTGGGACACGGTCTTGCCCAGAGGAGGAACATCTCATGGCTCTCGTCCTCGGCAGGGCCTGTTTCCGAAAAGGCACACGTCCGGCTCCTTGTCCCACACGGAAGGTGGCAGCCCTGAAAGCTGTTGCTGGTCTTCACCGTCCCCCTGCAGCCTATTCACAGGCACAACAGGGTCTGGGACCCGGGCTTGCCCAGAGGAGGAACATCCCATGGCTCTCTTCGTCAGCAGAGCCTGGTTCCGCAAAGGCACACGTCCGGCTCCTTGTCCCACACTGAAAGTGGCACCCCTGAAAGCTGTTGCTGGTCTTCACCGTCCCCCTGCAGCCTATTCACAGGCACAACAGCATTTGGGACCCGGGCTTGCCCAGATGAGGAACATCTCATGGGTGTCGTCCTTGGCAGAGCCTGTTTCCGCAAAAGAATACGTCCAGCTCCTTTTCCCACACGGAAGGTGGCAGCCCTGAAAGCTGTTGCTGGTCTTCACCTTCCCCCTGTATTCTATTCTCAGGTACAACAGGATCTGGGACACGGTCTTGCCCAGAGGAGGAACATCTCATGTCTCTCGTCCTCAGCAGGGCCTGTTTCCGAAAAGGCACACGTCCGGCTCCTTGTCCCACACGGAAGGTGGCAGCCCTGAAAGCTGTTGCTGGTCTTCACCGTCCCCCTGCAGCCTATTCACAGGCACAACAGGATCTGGGACCCGGGCTTGCCCAGAGGAGGAACATCTCATGGTTCTCGTTATTGGCACGGCCTGTTTCCGAAAAGGCACACGTCTGGCTCCTTGCCCCACACGGAAGGCGGCAGCCCTGAAAGCTGTTGCTGGTCTTCACCATCCCCCTGCAGCCTATTCACAGGCACAATAAGATTTGGGACCCGGGCTTGCCCAGAGGAGGAACATCTCATGGCTCTCGTCCTCAGCAGAGCCTGTTTCCGAAAAGGCACACGTCCGGCTCCTTGTCCCACACGGAAGGTGGCAGCCCTGAAAGCTGTTGCTGGTCTTCACTGTCCCCCTGCAGCCTATTCACAGGTACAACAGGATCTCGGACCTGGGCTTACCCAGAGGAGGAACATCTCATGGTTCTCGTTATTGGCACGGCCTGTTTCCGAAAAGGCACACGTCTGGCTCCTTGCCCCACACGGAAGGCGGCAGCCCTGAAAGCTGTTGCTGGTCTTCACCTTCCCCCTGCAGCCTATTCACAGGCACAATAAGATTTGGGACCCGGGCTTGCCCAGAGGAGGAACATCTCTTGGGTGTCGTCCACGGCAGGGCCTGTTTCCGAGAAGGCACAAGTCCGGCTCCTTGTCCCACACGGAAGGTGGAAGGCCTGAAAGCTGTTGCTGGTCTTCACCGTCCCCCTGCGGCCTATTCACAGGCACAACAGGGTTGGGACCCGGGCTTGCCCAGAAGAGGAACATCTCATGGCTCTTGTCCTCGGCAGGGCCTTTTTCCGGAAAGGCACATGTCCGGATCCTTGTCCCACAAGGAAGGTGGCAGCCCTGAAAGCTGTTGCTGATCTTTACCATCGCCCTGCAGCCTATTCACAGGTACAACAGGATCTCAGACTCGGGCTTGCCCAGAGGAGGAACATCTCATGTCTCTCGTCCTCGGCAGCGACTGCTTCCGAAAAGGCACACGTCCGGCTCCTTGTCCCACACGGAAGGTGGCAGCGCTGAAAGCTGTTGCTGGTCTTCACCGTCCCCCTGCAGCCTATTCACAGGCACAACAGCATTTGGGACCCGGGCTTGCCCAGATGAGGAACATCTCATGGGTGTCGTCCTTGGCAGAGCCTGTTTCCGCAAAAGAATACGTCCAGCTCCTTTTCCCACACGGAAGGTGGCAGCCCTGAAAGCTGTTGCTGGTCTTCACCTTCCCCCTGTATTCTATTCTCAGGTACAACAGGATCTGGGACACGGTCTTGCCCAGAGGAGGAACATCTCATGTCTCTCGTCCTCAGCAGGGCCTGTTTCCGAAAAGGCACACGTCCGGCTCCTTGTCCCACACGGAAGGTGGCAGCCCTGAAAGCTGTTGCTGGTCTTCACCGTCCCCCTGCAGCCTATTCACAGGCACAACAGGATCTGGGACCCGGGCTTGCCCAGAGGAGGAACATCTCATGGTTCTCGTTATTGGCACGGCCTGTTTCCGAAAAGGCACACGTCTGGCTCCTTGCCCCACACGGAAGGCGGCAGCCCTGAAAGCTGTTGCTGGTCTTCACCATCCCCCTGCAGCCTATTCACAGGCACAATAAGATTTGGGACCCGGGCTTTCCCAGAGGAGGAACATCTCATGGGTGTCGTCCTCGGCAGCGCCTGTTTCCGAGAAGGCACAAGTCCAGCTCCTTGTCCCACACGGAAGGTGGCAGCCCTGAAAGCTGTTGCTGGTCTTCACCGTCCCCCTGCAGCCTATTCACAGGCACAACAGGATTTGGGACCCGGGCTTGCCCAGAAGAGGAACATCTCATGGCTCTTGTCCTCGGCAGGGCCTTTTTCCGGAAAGGCACACATCCGGCTCCTTGTCCCACAAGTAAGGTGGCAGCGCTGAAAGCTGTTGCTGGTCTTCACCGTCCCCCTGCAGCCTATTCACAGGCACAACAGGATTCAGGACCCGGGCTTGCCCAGAGGAGGAACATCTCATGGCTCTCTTCGTCAGCAGAGCCTGTTTCCGCAAAAGAATACGTCCAGCTCCTTGTCCCACACGGAAGGTGGCAGCCTTGAAAGCTGTTGCTGGTGTTCACCATCCCCCTGCAGCCTATTCACACGCACAAGAGGATTTGGGACACGGTCTTGCCCAGAGGAGGAACATCTCATGGCTCTCGTCCTCAGCAGAGCCTGTTTCCGAAAAGGCACACGTCCGGCTCCTTGTCCCACACGGAAGGTGGCAGCCCTGAAAGCTGTTGCTGGTCTTCACTGTCCCCCTGCAGCCTATTCACAGGTACAACAGGATCTCGGACCTGGGCTTACCCAGAGGAGGAACATCTCATGGTTCTCGTTATTGGCACGGCCTGTTTCCGAAAAGGCACACGTCTGGCTCCTTGCCCCACACGGAAGGCGGCAGCCCTGAAAGCTGTTGCTGGTCTTCACCTTCCCCCTGCAGCCTATTCACAGGCACAATAAGATTTGGGACCCGGGCTTTCCCAGAGGAGGAACATCTCTTGGGTGTCGTCCACGGCAGGGCCTGTTTCCGAGAAGGCACAAGTCCGGCTCCTTGTCCCACACGGAAGGTGGAAGGCCTGAAAGCTGCTGCTGGTCTTCACCGTCCCCCTGCGGCCTATTCACAGGCACAACAGGGTTGGGACCCGGGCTTGCCCAGAAGAGGAACATCTCATGGCTCTTGTCCTCGGCAGGGCCTTTTTCCGGAAAGGCACACATCCGGCTCCTTGTCCCACAAGGAAGGTGGCAGCGCTGAAAGCTGTTGCTGGTCTTTACCATCGCCCTGCAGCCTATTCACAGGTACAACAGGATCTCAGACTCGGGCTTGCCCAGATGAGGAACATCTCATGTCTCTCGTCCTCGGCAGCGACTGCTTCCGAAAAGGCACACGTCCGGCTCCTTGTCCCACACGGAAGGTGGCAGCGCTGAAAGCTGTTGCTGGTCTTCACCGTCCCCCTGCAGCCTATTCACAGGCACAACAGCATTTGGGACCCGGGCTTGCCCAGATGAGGAACATCTCATGGGTGTCGTCCTTGGCAGAGCCTGTTTCCGCAAAAGAATACGTCCAGCTCCTTTTCCCACACGGAAGGTGGCAGCCCTGAAAGCTGTTGCTGGTCTTCACCTTCCCCCTGTATTCTATTCTCAGGTACAACAGGATCTGGGACACGGTCTTGCCCAGAGGAGGAACATCTCATGTCTCTCGTCCTCAGCAGGGCCTGTTTCCGAAAAGGCACACGTCCGGCTCCTTGTCCCACACGGAAGGTGGCAGCCCTGAAAGCTGTTGCTGGTCTTCACCGTCCCCCTGCAGCCTATTCACAGGCACAACAGGATCTGGGACCCGGGCTTGCCCAGAGGAGGAACATCTCATGGTTCTCGTTATTGGCACGGCCTGTTTCCGAAAAGGCACACGTCTGGCTCCTTGCCCCACACGGAAGGCGGCAGCCCTGAAAGCTGTTGCTGGTCTTCACCATCCCCCTGCAGCCTATTCACAGGCACAATAAGATTTGGGACCCGGGCTTTCCCAGAGGAGGAACATCTCATGGGTGTCGTCCTCGGCAGCGCCTGTTTCCGAGAAGGCACAAGTCCGGCTCCTTGTCCCACACGGAAGGTGGCAGCCCTGAAAGCTGTTGCTGGTCTTCACCGTCCCCCTGCAGCCTATTCACAGGCACAACAGGATTTGGGACCCGGGCTTGCCCAGAAGAGGAACATCTCATGGCTCTTGTCCTCGGCAGGGCCTTTTTCCGGAAAGGCACACATCCGGCTCCTTGTCCCACAAGGAAGGTGGCAGCGCTGAAAGCTGTTGCTGGTCTTCACCGTCCCCCTGCAGCCTATTCACAGGCACAACAGGATTCAGGACCCGGGCTTGCCCAGAGGAGGAACATATCATGGCTCTCTTCGTCAGCAGTGCCTGTTTCCGCAAAAGAATACGTCCAGCTCCTTGTCCCACACGGAAGGTGGCAGCCTTGAAAGCTGTTGCTGGTGTTCACCATCCCCCTGCAGCCTATTCACACGCACAAGAGGATTTGGGACACGGGCTTGCCCAGAGGAGGAACATCTCATGGCTCTCTTCGTCAGCAGAGCCTGTTTCCGCAAAAGAATACGTCCAGCTCCTTGTCCCACACGGAAGGTGGCAGCCCTGAAAGCTGTTGCTGGTGTTCACCATCCCCCTGCAGCCTATTCACACGCACAAGAGGATTTGGGACACGGGCTTGCCCAGAGGAGGAACATCTCATGGCTCTCTTCGTCAGCAGAGCCTGTTTCCGCAAAGGCACACGTCCGGATCCTTGTCGCACACGGAAGGTGGCAGCCCTTAATGCTGTTGCTGGTCTTCACCGTCCCCCTGCAGCCTATTCACAGGCACAACAGGATCTGGGACCCGGGCTTGCCCAGAGGAGGAACATCCCATGGCTCTCTTCGTCAGCAGAGCCTGGTTCCGCAAAGGAACACGTACGGCTCCTTGTCCCACACGGAAGGTGGCAGCCCTGAAAGCTGTTGCTGGTCTTCACCATCCCCCTGCAGCCTATTCACAGGCACAACAGCATTTGGGACCCGGGCTTGCCCAGATGAGGAACATCTCATGGGTGTCGTCCTTGGCAGAGCCTGTTTCCGCAAAAGAATACGTCCAGCTCCTTTTCCCACACGGAAGGTGGCAGCCCTGAAAGCTGTTGCTGGTCTTCACCATCCCCCCGCAGCCTATTCACAGGTACAACAGGATCTCAGACTCGGGCTTGCCCACAGGAGGAACATCTCATGTCTCTCGTCCTCGGCAGCGCCTGCTTCCGAAAAGGCACACGTCCGGCTCCTTGTCCCACAAGTAAGGTGGCAGCGCTGAAAGCTGTTGCTGGTCTTCACCGTCCCCCTGCAGACTATTCACACGCATAAGAGGATTTGGGACCCGGGCTTTCCCAGAGGAGGAACATCTCATGGGTGTCGTCCACGGTAGGGCCTGTTTCCGAGAAGGCACAAGTCCCGCTCCTTGTCCCACACAGAAGGTGGAAGGCCTGAAAGCTGTTGCTGGTCTTCACCGTCCCCCTGCAGCCTATTCACAGGCACAACAGGATTTGGGTCCCGGGCTTGCCCAGAAGAGGAACATCTCATGGCTCTTGTCCTCGGCAAGGCCTTTTTCCGGAAAGGCACACGTCCGGCTCCTTGTCCCACAAGTAAGGTGGCAGCGCTGAAAGCTGTTGCTGGTCTTCACCGTCCCCCTGCAGCCTATTCACAGGCACAACAGGATTCAGGACACGGTCTTGCCCAGAGGAGGAACATCTCATGGGTCTCTTCGTCAGCAGAGCCTGGTTCCACAAAGAACACGTCCGGATCCTTGTCCCACAAGGAAGGTGGCAGCCCTGAAAGCTGTTGCTGGTCTTCACCGTCCCCCTGCAGCTTATTCACACTCACAAGAGGATGTGGGACACGGTCTTGCCCAGAGGAGGGACATCTCATGGCTCTCGTCCTCAGCAGGGCCTGTTTCCGAAAAGGCACACGTCCGGCTCCTTGTCCCACACGGAAGGTGGCAGCCCTGAAAGCTGTTGCTGGTCTTCACCGTCCCCCTGCAGCCTATTCACACGCACAACAGGATTTGGGACCCGGGCTTGCCCAGAGGAGGAACATCTCATGGCTCTCTTCGTCAGCAGAACCTGTTTCCGCAAAGGAACACGTCCAGCTCCTTCTCCCACACGGAAGGTGGCAGCCCTTAATGCTGTTGCTGGTATTCACCGTCCCCCTGCAGCCTATTCACAGGCACAACAGGATCTGGGACCCGGGCTTGCCCAGAGGAGGAACATCCCATGGCTCTCTTCGTCAGCAAAGCCTGTTTCCGCAAAGGAACACGTCCGGCTCCTTGTCCCACACGGAAGGTGGCAGCCCTGAAAGCTGTTGCTGGTCTTCACAATCCCCCTGCTGCCTATTCACAGGCACAACAGGATTTGGGACACGGGCTTGCCCAGAGGAGGAACATCTCATGGCTCACGTCCTCGGCAGGGCCTGTTTCCGAAAAGGGACACGTCCGGCTCCTTGTCCCACACGGAAGGTGGCAGCCCTGAAAGCTGTTGCTGGTCTTCACCGTCCCCCTGCAGCCTATTCACAGGCACAACAGGATCTGGGACCCGGGCTTGCCCAGAGGAGGAACATCCCATGGCTCTCTTCGTCAGCAGAGCCTGGTTCCGCAAAGGCACACGTCCGGCTCCTTGTCCCACACTGAAAGTGGCAGCCCTGAAAGCTGTTGCTGGTCTTCACCGTCCCCCTGCAGCCTATTCACAGGCACAACAGCATTTGGGACCCGGGCTTGCCCAGATGAGGAACATCTCATGGGTGTCGTCCTTGGCAGAGCCTGTTTCCGCAAAAGAATACGTCCAGCTCCTTTTCCCACACGGAAGGTGGCAGCCCTGAAAGCTGTTGCTGGTCTTCACCTTCCCCCTGCATTCTATTCTCAGGTACAACAGGATCTGGGACCCGGTCTTGCCCAGAGGAGGAACATCTCATGTCTCTCGTCCTCAGCAGGGCCTGTTTCCGAAAAGGCACACGTCCGGCTCCTTGTCCCACACGGAAGGTGGCAGCCCTGAAAGCTGTTGCTGGTCTTCACCGTCCCCCTGCAGCCTATTCACAGGTACAACAGGATCTCGAACCCGGGCTTGCCCAGAAGAGGAACATCTCATGTCTCTCGTCCTCGGCAGGGCTTCATTCCGAAAAGGCACACGTCCGGCTCCTTGTCCCACAAGGAAGGTGGCAGCACTGAAAGCTGTTCCTGGTCTTCACCGTCCCCCTGCAGCCTATTCACAGGCACAACAGGATCTGGGACCCGGGCTTGCCCAGAGGAGGAACATCTCATGGTTCTCGTTATTGGCACGGCCTGTTTCCGAAAAGGCACACGTCTGGCTCCTTGTCCCACACGGAAGGCGGCAGCCCTGAAAGCTGTTGCTGGTCTTCACCATCCCCCTGCAGCCTATTCACAGGCACAATAAGATTTGGGACCCGGGCTTTCCCAGAGGAGGAACATCTCATGGGTGTCGTCCTCGGCAGCGCCTGTTTCCGAGAAGGCACACGTCCGGCTCCTTGTCCCACACGGAAGGTGGAAGGCCTGAAAGCTGTTGCTGGTCTTCACCGTCCCCCTGCAGCCTATTCACAGGCACAACAGGATTTGGGACCCGGGCTTGCCCAGAAGAGGAACATCTCATGGCTCTTGTCCTCGGCAGGGCCTTTTTCCGGAAAGGCACACATCCGGCTCCTTTTCCCACAAGGAAGGTGGCAGCGCTGAAAGCTGTTGCTGGTCTTCACCGTCCCCCTGCAGCCTATTCACAGGCACAACAGGATTCAGGACCCGGGCTTGCCCAGAGGAGGAACATCTCATGGCTCTCTTCGTCAGCAGAGCCTGTTTCCGCAAAAGAATACGTCCAGCTCCTTGTCCCACACGGAAGGTGGCAGCCCTGAAAGCTGTTGCTGGTCTTCACCATCCCCCTGCAGCCTATTCACACGCACAAGAGGATTTGGGACACGGGCTTGCCCAGAGGAGGAACATCTCATGGCTCTCTTCGTCAGCAGAGCCTGTTTCCGCAAAAGAATACGTCCAGCTCCTTGTCCCACACGGAAGGTGGCACCCCTGAAAGCTGTTGCTGGTGTTCACCATCCCCCTGCAGCCTATTCACACGCACAAGAGGATTTGGGACACGGGCTTGCCCAGAGGAGGAACATCTCATGGCTCTCTTCGTCAGCAGAGCCTGTCTCCGCAAAGGCACACGTCCGGCTCCTTGTCGCACACGGAAGGTGGCAGCCCTGAAAGCTGTTGCTGGTCTTCACCGTCCCCCTGCAGCCTATTCACAGGCACAACAGGATCTGGGACCCGGGCTTACCCAGAGGAGGAACATCTCATGGCTCTCGTCCTTGGCAGGGCCTGTTTCCGAAAAGGCACACGTCCGGCTCCTTGTCCCACACGGAAGGTGTCAGCCCTTAATGCTGTTGCTGGTCTTCACCGTCCCCCTGCAGCCTATTCACAGGCACAACAGGATCTGGGACCCGGGCTTGCCCAGAGGAGGAACATCCCATGGCTCTCTTCGTCAGCAGAGCCTGGTTCCGCAAAGGAACACGTCCGGCTCCTTGTCCCACACGGAAGGTGGCAGCCCTGAAAGCTGTTGCTGGTCTTTACCATCCCTCTGCAGCCTATTCACAGGCACAACAGCATTTGGGACCCGGGCTTGCCCAGATGAGGAACATCTCATGGGTGTCGTCCTTGGCAGAGCCTGTTTCCGCAAAAGAATACGTCCAGCTCCTTTTCCCACACGGAAGGTGGCAGCCCTGAAAGCTGTTGCTGGTCTTCACCATCCCCCTGCAGTCTATTCTCAGGTACAACAGGATCTCGGACCCGGGCTTGCCCAGAGGAGGAACATCTCATGGCTCTCGTCCTCGGCAAGGCCTGTTTCCGAAAAGGCACACGTCCGGCTCCTTGTCCCACACGGAAGGTGGCAGCCCTGAAAGCTGTTGCTGGTCTTCACCATCCCCCTGCAGTCTATTCTCAGGTACAACAGGATCTCGGACCCGGGCTTGCCCAGAGGAGGAACATCTCATGCCTCTCGTCCTCGGCAGGGCCTCATTCCGAAAAGGCACACGTCCGGCTCCTTGTCCCACACGGAAGGTGGCAGCCCTGAAAGCTGTTGCTGGTCTTCACCGTCCCCTGCAGCCTATTCACACTCACAAGAGGATGTGGGACACGGTCTTGCCCAGAGGAGGAACATCTCATGGCTCTCGTCCTCAGCAGAGCCTGTTTCCGAAAAGGCACACGTCCGGCTCCTTGTCCCACACGGAAGGTGGCAGCCCTGAAAGCTGTTGCTGGTCTTCACTGTCCCCCTGCAGCCTATTCAAAGGTACAACAGGATCTCGGACCTGGGCTTACCCAGAGGAGGAACATCTCATGGTTCTCGTTATTGGCACGGCCTGTTTCCGAAAAGGCACACGTCTGGCTCCTTGCCCCACACGGAAGGCGGCAGCCCTGAAAGCTGTTGCTGGTCTTCACCTTCCCCCTGCAGCCTATTCACAGGCACAATAAGATTTGGGACCCGTGCTTTCCCAGAGGAGGAACATCTCATGGGTGTCGTCCACGGCAGGGCCTGTTTCCGAGAAGGCACAAGTCCGGCTCCTTGTCCCACACGGAAGGTGGAAGGCCTGAAAGATGTTGCTGGTATTCACCGTCCCCCTGCGGCCTATTCACAGGCACAACAGGGTTGGGACCCGGGCTTGCCCAGAAGAGGAACATCTCATGGCTCTTGTCCTCGGCAGGGCCTTTTTCCGGAAAGGCACATGTCCGGATCCTTGTCCCACAAGGAAGGTGGCAGCCCTGAAAGCTGTTGCTGATCTTTACCATCGCCCTGCAGCCTATTCACAGGTACAACAGGATCTCAGACTCGGGCTTGCCCAGAGGAGGAACATCTCATGTCTCTCGTCCTCGGCAGCGACTGCTTCCGAAAAGGCACACGTCCGGCTCCTTGTCCCACACGGAAGGTGGCAGCGCTGAAAGCTGTTGCTGGTCTTCACCGTCCCCCAGCAGCATATTCACAGGCACAACAGGATTCAGGACCCGGGCTTGCCCAGAGGACGAACATCTCATGGCTCTCGTCGTCATCAGAGCCTGGTTCCGCAAAGGAACACGTCCGGATCCTTGTCCCACAAGGAAGGTGGCAGCCCTGAAAGCTGTTGCTGGTCTTCACCGTCCCCCTGCAGCCTATTCACACTCACAAGAGGATGTGGGACCCCGGCTTGCCCAGAGGAGGAACATCTCATGGCTCTCGTCCTCAGCAGGGCCTGTTTCCGAAAAGGCACACCTCGGCTCCTTGTCCCACACGGAAGGTGGCAGCCCTGAAAGCTGTTGCTGGTCTTCACCGTCCCCCTGCAGCCTATTCACACGCACAAGACGATTTGGGACCTGGGCTTGCCCAGAGGAGGAACATCTCATGTCTCTCGTCCTCGGCAGGGCCTTATTCCGAAAAGGCACACGTCCGTCTCCTTGTCCCACACGGAAGGTGGCAGCACTGAAAGCTGTTGCTGGTCTTCACCATCCCCCCGCAGCCTATTCACAGGTACAACAGGATCTCAGACTCTGGCTTGCCCACAGGAGGAACATCTCATGTCTCTCGTCCTCGGCAGCGCCTGCTTCCGAAAAGGCACACGTCCGGCTCCTTGTCCCACAAGTAAGGTGGCAGCGCTGAAAGCTGTTGCTGGTCTTCACCGTCCCCCTGCAGACTATTCACACGCATAAGAGGATTTGGGACCCGGGCTTTCCCAGAGGAGGAACATCTCATGTGTGTCGTCCACGGTAGGGCCTGTTTCCGAGAAGGCACAAGTCCCGCTCCTTGTCCCACACGGAAGGTGGAAGGCCTGAAAGCTGTTGCTGGTCTTCACCGTCCCCCTGCAGCCTATTCACAGGCACAACAGGATTTGGGTCCCGGGCTTGCCCAGAAGAGGAACATCTCATGGCTCTTGTCCTCGGCAAGGCCTTTTTCCGGAAAGGCACACGTCCGGCTCCTTGTCCCACAAGTAAGGTGGCAGCGCTGAAAGCTGTTGCTGGTCTTCACCGTCCCCCTGCAGCCTATTCACAGGCACAACAGGATTCAGGACACGGTCTTGCCCAGAGGAGGAACATCTCATGGGTCTCTTCGTCAGCAGAGCCTGGTTCCGCAAAGAACACGTCCGGATCCTTGTCCCACAAGGAAGGTGGCAGCCCTGAAAGCTGTTGCTGGTCTTCACCGTCCCCCTGCAGCTTATTCACACTCACAAGAGGATGTGGGACACGGTCTTGCCCAGAGGAGGGACATCTCATGGCTCTCGTCCTCAGCAGGGCCTGTTTCCGAAAAGGCACACGTCCAGCTCCTTCTCCCACACGGAAGGTGGCAGCCCTTAATGCTGTTGCTGGTATTCACCGTCCCCCTGCAGCCTATTCACAGGCACAACAGGATCTGGGACCCGGGCTTGCCCAGAGGAGGAACATCCCATGGCTCTCTTCGTCAGCAGAGCCTGGTTCCGCAAAGGCACACGTCCGGCTCCTTGTCCCACACTGAAAGTGGCAGCCCTGAAAGCTGTTGCTGGTCTTCACCGTCCCCCTGCAGCCTATTCACAGGCACAACAGCATTTGGGACCCGGGCTTGCCCAGATGAGGAACATCTCATGGGTGTCGTCCTTGGCAGAGCCTGTTTCCGCAAAAGAATACGTCCAGCTCCTTTTCCCACACGGAAGGTGGCAGCCCTGAAAGCTGTTGCTGGTCTTCACCTTCCCCCTGCATTCTATTCTCAGGTACAACAGGATCTGGGACCCGGTCTTGCCCAGAGGAGGAACATCTCATGTCTCTCGTCCTCAGCAGGGCCTGTTTCCGAAAAGGCACACGTCCGGCTCCTTGTCCCACACGGAAGGTGGCAGCCCTGAAAGCTGTTGCTGGTCTTCACCGTCCCCCTGCAGCCTATTCACAGGTACAACAGGATCTCGAACCCGGGCTTGCCCAGAAGAGGAACATCTCATGTCTCTCGTCCTCGGCAGGGCTTCATTCCGAAAAGGCACACGTCCGGCTCCTTGTCCCACAAGGAAGGTGGCAGCACTGAAAGCTGTTCCTGGTCTTCACCGTCCCCCTGCAGCCTATTCACAGGCACAACAGGATCTGGGACCCGGGCTTGCCCAGAGGAGGAACATCTCATGGTTCTCGTTATTGGCACCGCCTGTTTCCGAAAAGGCACACGTCTGGCTCCTTGTCCCACACGGAAGGCGGCAGCCCTGAAAGCTGTTGCTGGTCTTCACCATCCCCCTGCAGCCTATTCACAGGCACAATAAGATTTGGGACCCGGGCTTTCCCAGAGGAGGAACATCTCATGGGTGTCGTCCTCGGCAGCGCCTGTTTCCGAGAAGGCACACGTCCGGCTCCTTGTCCCACACGGAAGGTGGAAGGCCTGAAAGCTGTTGCTGGTCTTCACCGTCCCCCTGCAGCCTATTCACAGGCACAACAGGATTTGGGACCCGGGCTTGCCCAGAAGAGGAACATCTCATGGCTCTTGTCCTCGGCAGGGCCTTTTTCCGGAAAGGCACACATCCGGCTCCTTGTCCCACAAGGAAGGTGGCAGCGCTGAAAGCTGTTGCTGGTCTTCACCGTCCCCCTGCAGCCTATTCACAGGCACAACAGGATTCAGGACCCGGGCTTGCCCAGAGGAGGAACATCTCATGGCTCTCTTCGTCAGCAGAGCCTGTTTCCGCAAAAGAATACGTCCAGCTCCTTGTCCCACACGGAAGGTGGCAGCCCTGAAAGCTGTTGCTGGTCTTCACCATCCCCCTGCAGCCTATTCACACGCACAAGAGGATTTGGGACACGGGCTTGCCCAGAGGAGGAACATCTCATGGCTCTCTTCGTCAGCAGAGCCTGTTTCCGCAAAAGAATACGTCCAGCTCCTTGTCCCACACGGAAGGTGGCACCCCTGAAAGCTGTTGCTGGTGTTCACCATCCCCCTGCAGCCTATTCACACGCACAAGAGGATTTGGGACACGGGCTTGCCCAGAGGAGGAACATCTCATGGCTCTCTTCGTCAGCAGAGCCTGTCTCCGCAAAGGCACACGTCCGGCTCCTTGTCGCACACGGAAGGTGGCAGCCCTGAAAGCTGTTGCTGGTCTTCACCGTCCCCCTGCAGCCTATTCACAGGCACAACAGGATCTGGGACCCGGGCTTACCCAGAGGAGGAACATCTCATGGCTCTCGTCCTTGGCAGGGCCTGTTTCCGGAAAGGCACACGTCCGGCTCCTTGTCCCACACGGAATGTGTCAGCCCTTAATGCTGTTGCTGGTCTTCACCGTCCCCCTGCAGCCTATTCACAGGCACAACAGGATCTGGGACCCGGGCTTGCCCAGAGGAGGAACATCCCATGGCTCTCTTCGTCAGCAGAGCCTGGTTCCGCAAAGGAACACGTCCGGCTCCTTGTCCCACACGGAAGGTGGCAGCCCTGAAAGCTGTTGCTGGTCTTTACCATCCCTCTGCAGCCTATTCACAGGCACAACAGCATTTGGGACCCGGGCTTGCCCAGATGAGGAACATCTCATGGGTGTCGTCCTTGGCAGAGCCTGTTTCCGCAAAAGAATACGTCCAGCTCCTTTTCCCACACGGAAGGTGGCAGCCCTGAAAGCTGTTGCTGGTCTTCACCATCCCCCTGCAGTCTATTCTCAGGTACAACAGGATCTCGGACCCGGGCTTGCCCAGAGGAGGAACATCTCATGGCTCTCGTCCTCAGCAGAGCCTGTTTCCGAAAAGGCACACGTCTGGCTCCTTGTCCCACACGGAAGGTGGCAGCCCTGAAAGCTGTTGCTGGTCTTCACTGTCCCCCTGCAGCCTATTCACAGGTACAACAGGATCTCGGACCTGGGCTTGCCCAGAGGAGGAACATCTCATGGCTCTCTTCGTCAGCAGAGCCTGGTTCCGCAAAGGAACACGTCCGGATCCTTGTCCCACAAGGAAGGTGGCAGCCCTGAAAGCTGTTGCTGGTCTTCACCGTCCCCCTGCAGCCTATTCACACTCACAAGAGGATGTGGGACACGGTCTTGCCCAGAGGAGGAACATCTCATGCCTCTCGTCCTCAGCAGGGCCTGTTTCCGAAAAGGCACACGTCCGGCTCCTTGTCCCACACGGAAGGTGGCAGCCCTGAAAGCTGTTGCTGGTCTTCACCGTCCCCCTGCAGCCTATTCACACGCACAAGAGGATTTGGGACCCGGGCTTGCCCAGAGGAGGAACATCTCATGGCTCTCTTCGTCAGCAGAGCCTGTTTCCGCAAAGGAACACGTCCGGCTCCTTGTCCCACAAGGAAGGTGGCAGCCCTGAAAGCTGTTGCTGGTCTTTACCATCCCTCTGCAGCGTATTCACAGGCACAACGGGATTTGGGACCCGGGCTTGCCCAGATGAGGAACATCTCATGGGTGTCGTCCTTGGCAGAGCCTGTTTCCGCAAAAGAATACGTCCAGCTCCTTGTCCCACACGGAAGGTGGCAGCCCTGAAAGCTGTTGCTGGTCTTCACCATCCCCCTGCAGTCTATTCTCAGGTACAACAGGATCTCGGACCCGGGCTTGCCCAGAGGAGGAACATCTCATGTCTCTCGTCCTCGGCAAGGCCTGTTTCCGAAAAGGCACACGTCCGGCTCCTTGTCCCACACGGAAGGTGGCAGCCCTGAAAGCTGTTGCTGGTCTTCACCGTCCCCCTGCAGCCTATTTACAGGCACAACAGGATCTGGGACCCGGGCTTGCCCAGAGGAGGAACATCCCATGGCTCTCCTCGTCAGCAGAGCCTGTTTCCGCAAAAGAATACGTCCAGCTCCTTGTCCCACACGGAAGGTGGCAGCCCTGAAAGCTGTTGCTGGTCTTCACCATCCCCCTACTGCCTATTCACAGGCACAACAGGATTTGGGACCCGGGCTTGCCCAGAGGAGGAACATCTCATGGCTCACGTCCTCGGCAGGGCCTGTTTCCGGAAAGGCACACGTCCGGCTCCTTGTCCCACACGGAAGGTGGCAGCCCTGAAAGCTGTTGCTGGTCTTCACTGTCCCTCTGCAGCCTATTCACAGGTACAACAGGATCTGGGACCCGGACTTGCCCAGAGGAGGAACATCTCATGTCTCTCGTCCTCGGCAGGGCCTCATTCCGAAAAGGCACACGTCCGGCTCCTTGTCCCACAAGGAAGGTGGCAGCACTGAAAGCTGTTCCTGGTCTTCACCGTCCCCCTGCAGCCTATTCACAGGCACAACAGGATCTGGGACCCGGGCTTGCCCAGAGGAGGAACATCTCATGGTTCTCGTTATTGGCACAGTGTGTTTCCGAAAAGGCACAAGTCTGGCTCCTTGCCCCACACGGAAGGCGGCAGCCCTGAAAGCTGTTGCTGGTCTTCACCATCCCCCTGCAGCCTATTCACACGCACAAGAGGATTTGGGACACGGGCTTGCCCAGAGGAGGAACATCTCATGGCTCTCTTCGTCAGCAGAGCCTGTTTCCGCAAAAGAATACGTCCAGCTCCTTGTCCCACACGGAAGGTGGCACCCCTGAAAGCTGTTGCTGGTGTTCACCATCCCCCTGCAGCCTATTCACACGCACAAGAGGATTTGGGACACGGGCTTGCCCAGAGGAGGAACATCTCATGGCTCTCTTCGTCAGCAGAGCCTGTCTCCGCAAAGGCACACGTCCGGCTCCTTGTCGCACACGGAAGGTGGCAGCCCTGAAAGCTGTTGCTGGTCTTCACCGTCCCCCTGCAGCCTATTCACAGGCACAACAGGATCTGGGACCCGGGCTTACCCAGAGGAGGAACATCTCATGGCTCTCGTCCTTGGCAGGGCCTGTTTCCAAAAAGGCACACGTCCGGCTCCTTGTCCCACACGGAATGTGTCAGCCCTTAATGCTGTTGCTGGTCTTCACCGTCCCCCTGCAGCCTATTCACAGGCACAACAGGATCTGGGACCCGGGCTTGCCCAGAGGAGGAACATCCCATGGCTCTCTTCGTCAGCAGAGCCTGGTTCCGCAAAGGAACACGTCCGGCTCCTTGTCCCACACGGAAGGTGGCAGCCCTGAAAGCTGTTGCTGGTCTTCACCATCCCCCTGCAGCCTATTCACAGGCACAACAGCATTTGGGACCCGGGCTTGCCCAGATGAGGAACATCTCATGGGTGTCGTCCTTGGCAGAGCCTGTTTCCGCAAAAGAATACGTCCAGCTCCTTTTCCCACACGGAAGGTGGCAGCCCTGAAAGCTGTTCCTGGTCTTCACCATCCCCCTGCAGTCTATTCTCAGGTACAACAGGATCTCGGACCCGGGCTTGCCCAGAGGAGGAACATCTCATGGCTCTCGTCCTCAGCAGAGCCTGTTTCCGAAAAGGCACACGTCTGGCTCCTTGTCCCACACGGAAGGTGGCAGCCCTGAAAGCTGTTGCTGGTCTTCACTGTCCCCCTGCAGCCTATTCACAGGTACAACAGGATCTCGGACCTGGGCTTGCCCAGAGGAGGAACATCTCATGGCTCTCTTCGTCAGCAGAGCCTGGTTCCGCAAAGGAACACGTCCGGATCCTTGTCCCACAAGGAAGGTGGCAGCCCTGAAAGCTGTTGCTGGTCTTCACCGTCCCCCTGCAGCCTATTCACACTCACAAGAGGATGTGGGACACGGTCTTGCCCAGAGGAGGAACATCTCATGCCTCTCGTCCTCAGCAGGGCCTGTTTCCGAAAAGGCACACGTCCGGCTCCTTGTCCCACACGGAAGGTGGCAGCCCTGAAAGCTGTTGCTGGTCTTCACCGTCCCCCTGCAGCCTATTCACACGCACAAGAGGATTTGGGACCCGGGCTTGCCCAGAGGAGGAACATCTCATGGCTCTCTTCGTCAGCAGAGCCTGTTTCCGCAAAGGAACACGTCCGGCTCCTTGTCCCACAAGGAAGGTGGCAGCCCTGAAAGCTGTTGCTGGTCTTTACCATCCCTCTGCAGCGTATTCACAGGCACAACGGGATTTGGGACCCGGGCTTGCCCAGATGAGGAACATCTCATGGGTGTCGTCCTTGGCAGAGCCTGTTTCCGCAAAAGAATACGTCCAGCTCCTTGTCCCACACGGAAGGTGGCAGCCCTGAAAGCTGTTGCTGGTCTTCACCATCCCCCTGCAGTCTATTCTCAGGTACAACAGGATCTCGGACCCGGGCTTGCCCAGAGGAGGAACATCTCATGTCTCTCGTCCTCGGCAAGGCCTGTTTCCGAAAAGGCACACGTCCGGCTCCTTGTCCCACACGGAAGGTGGCAGCCCTGAAAGCTGTTGCTGGTCTTCACCGTCCCCCTGCAGCCTATTTACAGGCACAACAGGATCTGGGACCCGGGCTTGCCCAGAGGAGGAACATCCCATGGCTCTCCTCGTCAGCAGAGCCTGTTTCCGCAAAAGAATACGTCCAGCTCCTTGTCCCACACGGAAGGTGGCAGCCCTGAAAGCTGTTGCTGGTCTTCACCATCCCCCTACTGCCTATTCACAGGCACAACAGGATTTGGGACCCGGGCTTGCCCAGAGGAGGAACATCTCATGGCTCACGTCCTCGGCAGGGCCTGTTTCCGGAAAGGCACACGTCCGGCTCCTTGTCCCACACGGAAGGTGGCAGCCCTGAAAGCTGTTGCTGGTCTTCACTGTCCCTCTGCAGCCTATTCACAGGTACAACAGGATCTGGGACCCGGACTTGTCCAGAGGAGGAACATCTCATGTCTCTCGTCCTCGGCAGGGCCTCATTCCGAAAAGGCACACGTCCGGCTCCTTGTCCCACAAGGAAGGTGGCAGCACTGAAAGCTGTTCCTGGTCTTCACCGTCCCCCTGCAGCCTATTCACAGGCACAACAGGATCTGGGACCCGGGCTTGCCCAGAGGAGGAACATCTCATGGTTCTCGTTATTGGCACAGTGTGTTTCCGAAAAGGCACAAGTCTGGCTCCTTGCCCCACACGGAAGGCGGCAGCCCTGAAAGCTGTTGCTGGTCTTCACCATCCCCCTGCAGCCTATTCACAGGCACAATAAGATTTGGGACCCGGGCTTTCCCAGAGGAGGAACATCTCATGGGTGTCGTCCACGGCAGGGCCTGTTTCCGAGAAGGCACAAGTCCGGCTCCTTGTCCCACACGGAAGTTGGAAGGCCTGAAAGCTGTTGCTGGTCTTCACCGTCCCCCTGCAGCCTATTCACAGGCACAACAGGATTTGGGACCCGGGCTTGCCCAGAAGAGGAACATCTCATGGCTCTTGTCCTCGGCAGCGACTGCTTCCGAAAAGGCACACGTCCGGCTCCTTGTCCCACAAGTAAGGTGGCAGCGCTGAAAGCTGTTGCTGGTCTTCACCGTCCCCCTGCAGCCTATTCACAGGCACAACAGGATTCAGGACCCGGGCTTGCCCAGAGGAGGAACATCTCATGGCTCTCTTCGTCAGCAGAGCCTGGTTCCGCAAAGGAACACGTCCGGATACTTGTCCCACAAGGAAGGTGGCAGCCCTGAAAGCTGTTGCTGGTCTTCACCGTCCCCCTGCAGCCTATTCACACTCAAGAGAGGATGTGGGACACGGTCTTGCCCAGAGGAGGAACATCTCATGCCTCTCGTCCTCAGCAGGGCCTGTTTCCGAAAAGGCACACGTCCGGCTCCTTGTCCCACACGGAAGGTGGCAGCCCTGAAAGCTGTTGCTGGTCTTCACCGTCCCCCTGCAGCCTATTCACACGCACAAGAGGATTTGGGACCCGGGCTTGCCCAGAGGAGGAACATCTCATGGTTCTCGTTATTGGCACGGCCTGTTTCCAAAAAGGCACACGTCTGGCTCCTTGTCCCACACGGAAGGCGGCAGCCCTGAAAGCTGTTGCTGGTCTTCACCATCCCCCTGCAGCCTATTCACAGGCACAACAAGATTTGGGACCCGGGCTTTCCCAGAGGAGGAACATCTCATGTCTCTCGTCCTCGGCAGGGCCTGTTTCCGAGAAGGCACAAATCCGGCTCCTTGTCCCACAAGTAAGGTGGCAGCCCTGAAAGCTGTTGCTGGTCTTCACCGTCCCCCTGCTGCCTATTCACAGGCACAAGAGGATTTGGGACCCGGGCTTGCCCAGAGGAGGAACATCTCATGGCTCACGTCCTCGGCAGGGCCTGTTTCCGGAAAGGCACACGTCCGGGTACCTGTGCCACAAGGAAGGTGGCAGCACTGAAAGCTGTTGCTGGTCTTCACCGTCCCCCTGCAGCCTATTCACAGGCACAACAGGATCTGGGACCCGGACTTGCCCAGAGGAGGAACATCTCATGGTTCTCGTTATTGGCACGGACTCATTCCGAAAAGGCACACGTCCGGCTCCTTGTCCCACAAGGAAGGTGGCAGCCCTGAAAGCTGTTGCTGGTCTTCACCGTCCCCCTGCAGCCTATTCACAGGCACAACAGGATCTGAGACCCGGGCTTGCCCAGAGGAGGAACATCTCATGGTTCTCGTTATTGGCACGGCCTCATTCCGAAAATGCACACGTCCGGCTCCTTGTCCCACACGGAAGGCGGCAGCCCTGAAAGCTGTTGCTGGTCTTCACCATCCCCCTGCAGCCTATTCACAGGTACAACAGGATCTCGGGCCCGGGCTTGCCCAGGGGAGGAACATCTCATGTCTCTCGTCCTCGGCAGGGCCTCATTCCGAAAAGGCACACGTCCGGCTCCTTGTCCCACACGGAAGGTGGCAGCCCTGAAAGCTGTTGCTGGTCTTCACCGTCCCCCTGCAGCCTATTCACACGCACAAGAGGATTTGGGAACCGGGCTTGCCCAGAGGAGGAACATCTCATGGCTCTCTTCGTCAGCAGAGCCTGTTTCCGCAAAGGAACACGTCCAGCTCCTTCTCCCACACGGAAGGTGGCAGCCCTGAAAGCTGTTGCTGGTCTTCACCATCCCCCTGCAGTCTATTCTCAGGTACAACAGGATCTCGGACCCGGGCTTGCCCAGAGGAGGAACATCTCATGTCTCTCGTCCTCGGCAGGGCCTCATTCCGAAAAGGCACACGTCCGGCTCCTTGTCCCACACGGAAGGTGGCAGCCCTGAAAGCTGTTGCTGGTCTTCACCGTCCCCCTGCAGCCTATTCACACGCACAAGAGGATTTGGGACCCGGGCTTGCCCAGAAGAGGAACATCTCATGGCTCTTGTCCTCGGCAGCGACTGCTTCCGAAAAGGCACACGTCCGGCTCCTTGTCCCACAAGTAAGGTGGCAGCGCTGAAAGCTGTTGCTGGTCTTCACCGTCCCCCTGCAGCCTATTCACAGGCACAACAGGATTCAGGACCCGGGCTTGCCCAGAGGAGGAACATCTCATGGCTCTCTTCGTCAGCAGAGCCTGGTTCCGCAAAGGAACACGTCCGGATACTTGTCCCACAAGGAAGGTGGCAGCCCTGAAAGCTGTTGCTGGTCTTCACCGTCCCCCTGCAGCCTATTCACACTCAAGAGAGGATGTGGGACACGGTCTTGCCCAGAGGAGGAACATCTCATGCCTCTCGTCCTCAGCAGGGCCTGTTTCCGAAAAGGCACACGTCCGGCTCCTTGTCCCACACGGAAGGTGGCAGCCCTGAAAGCTGTTGCTGGTCTTCACCGTCCCCCTGCAGCCTATTCACACGCACAAGAGGATTTGGGACCCGGGCTTGCCCAGAGGAGCAACATCTCATGGTTCTCGTTATTGGCACGGCCTGTTTCCAAAAAGGCACACGTCTGGCTCCTTGTCCCACACGGAAGGCGGCAGCCCTGAAAGCTGTTGCTGGTCTTCACCATCCCCCTGCAGCCTATTCACAGGCACAACAAGATTTGGGACCCGGGCTTTCCCAGAGGAGGAACATCTCATGTCTCTCGTCCTCGGCAGGGCCTGTTTCCGAGAAGGCACAAATCCGGCTCCTTGTCCCACAAGTAAGGTGGCAGCCCTGAAAGCTGTTGCTGGTCTTCACCGTCCCCCTGCTGCCTATTCACAGGCACAACAGGATTTGGGACCCGGGCTTGCCCAGAGGAGGAACATCTCATGGCTCACGTCCTCGGCAGGGCCTGTTTCCGGAAAGGCACACGTCCGGGTACCTGTGCCACAAGGAAGGTGGCAGCACTGAAAGCTGTTGCTGGTCTTCACCGTCCCCCTGCAGCCTATTCACAGGCACAACAGGATCTGGGACCCGGACTTGCCCAGAGGAGGAACATCTCATGGTTCTCGTTATTGGCACGGACTCATTCCGAAAAGGCACACGTCCGGCTCCTTGTCCCACAAGGAAGGTGGCAGCCCTGAAAGCTGTTGCTGGTCTTCACCGTCCCCCTGCAGCCTATTCACAGGCACAACAGGATCTGAGACCCGGGCTTGCCCAGAGGAGGAACATCTCATGGTTCTCGTTATTGGCACGGCCTCATTCCGAAAATGCACACGTCCGGCTCCTTGTCCCACACGGAAGGCGGCAGCCCTGAAAGCTGTTGCTGGTCTTCACCATCCCCCTGCAGCCTATTCACAGGTACAACAGGATCTCGGGCCCGGGCTTGCCCAGGGGAGGAACATCTCATGTCTCTCGTCCTCGGCAGGGCCTCATTCCGAAAAGGCACACGTCCGGCTCCTTGTCGCACACGGAAGGTGGCAGCCCTGAAAGCTGTTGCTGGTCTTCACCGTCCCCCTGCAGCCTATTCACACGCACAAGAGGATTTGGGAACCGGGCTTGCCCAGAGGAGGAACATCTCATGGCTCTCTTCGTCAGCAGAGCCTGTTTCCGCAAAGGAACACGTCCAGCTCCTTCTCCCACACGGAAGGTGGCAGCCCTGAAAGCTGTTGCTGGTCTTCACCATCCCCCTGCAGTCTATTCTCAGGTACAACAGGATCTCGGACCCGGGCTTGCCCAGAGGAGGAACATCTCATGTCTCTCGTCCTCGGCAGGGCCTCATTCCGAAAAGGCACACGTCCGGCTCCTTGTCCCACACGGAAGGTGGCAGCCCTGAAAGCTGTTGCTGGTCTTCACCGTCCCCCTGCAGCCTATTCACACGCACAAGAGGATTTGGGACCCGGGCTTGCCCAGAGGAGGAACATCTCATGGCTCTCTTCGTCAGCAGAGCCTGTTTCCGCAAAGGAACACGTCCGGCTCCTTGTCCCACACGGAAGGTGGCAGCCCTGAAAGCTGTTGCTGGTCTTCACCGTCCCCCTGCAGCCTATTCACAGGTACAACAGGATCTCGGACCTGGGCTTGCCCAGAGGAGGAACATCTCATGACTCTCGTCCTCGGCATGGCCTGTTTCCGAAAAGGCACACGTCCGGCTCCTTGTCCCACACGGAAGGTGGCAGCCCTGAAAGCTGTTGCTGGTCTTCACCGTCCCCCTGCAGCCTATTCACAGGCACAACAGGATCTGGGACCCGGTCTTGCCCAGAGGAGAAACATCTCATGGTTCTCGTTATTGGCACGGCCTGTTTCCGAAAAGGCACACGTCTGGCTCCTTGTCCCACACGGAAGGCGGCAGCCCTGAAAGCTGTTGCTGGTCTTCACCATCCCCCTGCAGCCTATTCACAGGCACAACAAGATTTGGGACCCGGGCTTTCCCAGAGGAGGAACATCTCATGTCTCTCGTCCTCGGCAGGGCCTGTTTCCGAGAAGGCACAAGTCCGGCTCCTTGTCCCACAAGTAAGGTGCAGCCCTGAAAGCTGTTGCTGGTCTTCACCGTCCCCCTGCTGCCTATTCACAGGCAGAACAGGATTTGGGACCCGGGCTTGCCCAGAGGAGGAACATCTCATGGCTCACGTCCTCGGCAGGGCCTGTTTCCGGAAAGGCACACGTCCGGGTCCTTGTGCCACAAGGAAGGTGGCAGCACTGAAAGCTGTTGCTGGTCTTCACCGTCCCCCTGCAGCCTATTCACAGGGACAACAGGATCTGGGACCCGGACTTGCCCAGAGGAGGAACATCTCATGGTTCTCGTTATTGGCACGGCCTCATTCCGAAAAGGCACACGTCCAGCTCCTTGTCCCACAAGGAAGGTGGCAGCCCTGAAAGCTGTTGCTGGTCTTCACCGTCCCCCTGCAGCCTATTCACAGGCACAACAGGATCTGAGACCCGGGCTTGCCCAGAGGAGGAACATCTCATGGTTGTCGTTATTGGCACGGCCTGTTTCCGAAAAGGCACATGTCTGGCTCCTTGTCCCACACGGAAGGCGACAGCCCTGAAAGCTGTTGCTGGTCTTCACCATCCCCCTGCAGCCTATTCACAGGTACAACAGGATCTCGGGCCCGGGCTTGCCCAGGGGAGGAACATCTCATGTCTCTCGTCCTCGGCAGGGCCTGTTTCCGAAAAGGCACACGTCCGGCTCCTTGTCCCACAAGGAAGGTGGCAGCCCTGAAAGCTGTTGCTGGTCTTCACCGTCCCCCTGCAGCCTATTCACACGCACAAGAGGATTTGGGAACCGGGCTTGCCCAGAGGAGGAACATCTCATGGCTCTCTTCGTCAGCAGAGCCTGTTTCCGCAAAGGAACACGTCCAGCTCCTTCTCCCACACGGAAGGTGGCAGCCCTGAAAGCTGTTGCTGGTCTTCACCATCCCCCTGCTGCCTATTCACAGGCACAACAGGATTTGGGACCCGGGCTTGCCCAGAGGAGGAACATCTCATGGCTCACGTCCTCGGAAAGCCTGTTTCCGGAAAGGCACACGTCCGGCTCCTTGTCCCACACGGAAGGTGTCAGCCCTTAATGCTGTTGCTGGTCTTCACCGTCCCCCTGCAGCCTATTCACAGGCACAACAGGATCTGGGACCCGGGCTTGCCCAGAGGAGGAACATCCCATGGCTCTCTTCGTCAGCAGAGCCTGGTTCCGCAAAGGAACACGTCCGGCTCCTTGTCCCACACGGAAGGTGGCAGCCCTGAAAGCTGTTGCTGGTCTTCACCATCCCCCTGCAGCCTATTCACAGGCACAACAGGATTTTGGACCCGGGCTTGCCCAGATGAGGAACATCTCATGGCTCTCGTCCTTGGCAGAGCCTGTTTCCGCAAAAGAATACGTCCAGCTCATTTTCACACACGGAAGGTGGCAGCCCTGAAAGCTGTTGCTGGTCTTCACCATCCCCCTGCAGTCTATTCTCAGGTACAACAGGATCTCGGACCCGGGCTTGCCCAGAGGAGGAACATCTCATGTCTCTCGTCCTCGGCAAG